>NC_134483.1:457434977-457494977 GCF_040206685.1 Ascaphus truei | reverse complement strand
TGCCCCACACCGTGTCCACAGTTAACCCCTTTGTCCCGTGGTCAGCGCTGCCACTATGTGAGAATATAAATATGGGTAGGTGATTTGTTGGTGCACTTTTGAAAGGTACCTGCCGAGTGCTCCTGCACTCGGGCCTGCAAGCAACTTTGAAAAGGATCTGCCGCTTGGTGATCCCATCTGTGATCCGGTGTTTCCTCGCTCGGGGTCCGCCAGGGGCGATCCTACACTGGAGATAGTCTCTGTCTCTTTGGGCACAGACTTGAGCCCAAGTCTCTTCATGGGAAGCACAGCGTCCATTGTGTCCCTATCTATCACTGGCACTAATGTGACAAGGAACCTAGGGCCTGTCCCTATAGCACCACAAGCTGGGGGAGTTCAGGACCTATCTGGGGCCAAGGGGATTGCTGGCCTAATGCAGTGGGTCACTGACCCCTGCACTCACCTCCTTCCCCTAGCTCTCCTGGTCCAGCACTCTGGAGAAGGCGCGCTCTGCACGCACACGCCCCCACACTTCCCTGCGAGCGGCTGCTTGGCTTCTGACCGCCGTGGTGAGTGCCCGGCGGGGGGGCCCGCACAACAGAGGGGGGACCTGGCTACATCCTCCCCCTGGTAAAAACCCCAACGACCTCGCTTGGGATACAACTGAATATAACTATGTACAGAAGTTATATAATGAAAATTCTGCATGGCACCATTATATAATTATATAATAAAAATGCAACAATAAACCACAATCTTACTCGTCAGCTCTATATTAGATTGTACATTTCATTGAACATCACAATGACGGACTGCACTCTGCTGCGAGCCCACTGCTGAGCCTCATAATGGGGTGCCCCAATTTGATCATAGGTTACCCAGTTTGGAGGGTACCTTACTCTTTGTCTGCTGCAGAGCTGTTCTTCAGCAACTCCCTCTGGGGAATAATAAGTACAGTCCTGAGGCTCAGCCTCTTCCCGTGAGGGGAGAAATGTCTCTGGACAGTGTCTGTTTGGCAGAAAGCATGGGCTCTGTGGATCCAAAGGCTGGCCTGTTGGTGCCACCTTAGTAGGCGTTGGCCTACAGGGCCCTTTACCCGTAGCTCCTCCGGGAAATGCCCCTTCTGTGGAATAGTCCCTTTGAGAGGGTCCTTCCATAGGGTTTTCAGGAGTTTCAGAGTGGGTTTCGTTATTTACAGTCTCTTGACCCATCTCTGATAAGTCGGACTCACCGTTGAGCGGTGTGGCCAGTATTTCTGTTTCCTCATATCCCACTTGTGGAATGGGGATAAGATGGTTACGGTGCCATACCTTTACTCGGCCGTCAGTGTCTTTGATGCGATAGATCGGGAGGCCAGGCATCTGAGATTCTATTTCATATACACCGTCTCTCCATCGGTCGGCCAATTTGTGTTTTCCTGGGACTCCCAGGTTTCGAAGCAACACAGCGTCTCCAGGACGAAGCTCCCGATATTTGACCTTATGATCGTATCACCTTTTATTGTCAGCGTTCAGCTTAGCTGTAGACTTCTCAGCCTGTTGATAGGCCTGCTGCAAACTGTCTTTAAGTCTTTGCACGTATTTGAAGTGGTTAGCATTGTGTATCCCATCCGTCGAGACTCCCGTTCTCACCACCACTATGGGAGAGGCGTAAGGGCTTCAAGACTCCGTCAAGACATACATCCACTGGCAGTCTCGCCTCTCACCCAAACATGAGGAAGTATGGGGAGAATCCAGTTGACTCGTGCCGGGTACAATTGTACGCATGCACCAGGGCCTCCACGTGTCGACTCCATTCAGTCTTCTGAGCGCCTTTTAGAGTTCCAAGCATATCCAGTAAGGTCCGATTAAATTGTTCTGGCAAAGCGTCTCCTTCTGGGTGGTACGGGGTCGTTCGTGATTTGGCGATGTTCAGCATTTTGAGCAGTTCTCGGATCAGAGTGCTCTCAAAATCCCGACCTTGGTCTGAGTGAAGGCGGTTTGGAAGACCGTAGTGCACGAAGTACTTCTCCCATAATATTTTTGCCACTGTGATGGCTTTCTGATCTTTCGTGGGGAAGGCCTGGGCATATCGGGTGTAATGGTCCGTGATGACCAGCACGTTGCATATTCCCCGGCTATCAGGCTCAATGCACAGAAAGTCCATACACACAAGGTCCATTGCGCCAGAACTCTTCAGATGGCCCATGGGTACTGCTCTGGTAGGCAGGGTCTTGCGTTGTATACACCGAGTACAACGGCGACAGTGGCGTTCTACGGCCTCTCGCATCTTGGGCCAGAAAAAGCTGTCTCTGACCAACCCAAAGGTCTTCTCTACACCGAGATGTCCATGCTCATCATGTAGGGACTTCAACACCATGTATTGCAAGTTCTTAGGGAGGACTAGTTGTCGTCTATCGGGGTGGTTGTGGTATTGCACCACCCGATAGAGTAAGCAGTTGTCGATTTCAAATTTGTCCGCTTCCCGCATGAGCAAAGCGACCAAGTCTTTGGGAGCACGCTTCAAGATAGCTGGATTCCTTTTTTCAACGGCTTGCCTAATAATACTAACTACAGGATCCTGTATTTGGTAGTCTACTAGATCTTTCCACCGTAGCACTTTGTCATGAGTTATGTTCGTTCCCTTCGGATCGCAGTAGGCTGCGGGGACGGCCTGCGACTGGCATCCCAAGGAATCTGCAACCCGTAATTTGGAGAAGGCCACTTGATCATTGATGATGGCGGCAGTGCTACACATAGCTCGCACCCCTGGTCCTGGGAGTTCTTCCCATTCCTCCTCATCTGGAGTAGCACTTAGTCCTAGCCGTCGGGTTAGGGCGTCAGCCCCTACATTCAAAGGTCCCGGCTTATACTTCAGGGAGAATTGGTAATTGTTTAGAGCTGCCAGCCATCGGTGCCCTGCTGCATCCAATTTGGCCGAGGTATTGATATACGTGAGGGGATTGTTATCTGTCCTTACCTCAAACGTAACACCGTACAGGTAATCGTGGAGTTTTTCCGTCATGGCCCATTTGAGAGCCAGGAATTCCAACTTGTGGACAGGGTATTTCTGTTCACTGGGTGTCAGACTGCGGCTGATGTAGGCCACTGGGCGAAAGCCCTTGGGGTGCTTTTGGTGCAAGACGACGCCCAAGCCATTTAGACTGGCATCCACATGCAGAATGTATGGTGTTTCTGGATCAGCATACGCAAGCACCGGCGCTTCGGTCAGACATTTCTTCAACTTCAGGAAAGCCCGTTCACACTCAGGCGTCCATTTATCGCCAAACGGTTGACGGGCCGACGTGGCCTTCCTTCCTGTATCTTCGGGATATATCTTCAACAAAATGTTCAGGGGTTTTGCTCGACTAGAGTACCCTTCCACGAAGTGACGGTAATACCCACAGAAACCCAGGAAAGATCGCAGCTCCGTGACATTCTCGGGACGAGGCTGTCACGAGAGCTTATGACAGGCTGTAATTTACACCAAAACTATATATAAATATATATATCCCTGGGTTTGAACTGGGACGAGACTTAGATATAACAAATTATATTTATTCCTTAGGATAGGTGAACACAACAGATATGTACAAATAACAGCAAAATATAGACACTTACTTAAAGATTAGGACAGAAGGCCATCAGGATACAGACTGGGCCACTTCTCCCATATATCAGTTGACATCACAGCAAGACAGGCAGGTCATACAGCAAAACCTGCATCATCCCAAGACCTTGCATAAAGACACAGGCCTGATGACATGCAGACATGAAGAACATTTGCATGAAGAACTTTGCATGAAATACATAAAGAACATTTGCATGAAGAACTTTGCATGAGGAACATGAAGAACAATGGGTAAAGGGTGGCTTTGACTTATATACTATGTCAAACTCATCTCTTTAACCCTAGGTGCCGCGACGGCTAGCAAAAGTCCCTTTGAAGCTTTTGAAGCTCAGTTTGGACTTCCAGTGTCCAGTGTGAAAGGTCACACTTTTCTGATTAGTTCCTTTTGTCCGTTGGGCCAAGCATAAGCAATTAGCAACTTAGCCTTTGATGACCAGGTGATGTCAATTCTAGCCTTTCCTGCTCATCACAACAGGGGTTCCTCAGAACTCAACCAAAATTTCATATTTACTGCAAATCACCTCATAACTTGAGTTCAGTAATACATACAGGCAGGTGAGATATATTAATACATTCCGTCACACCTGACGCTCGCAGAGAGACCAAACATTACAGTGTAATATGAAAATTAATAGAGACATTAATATCTGGCAGCCACTAAGGACCAGATATTAAGTGTTTGTAACGGTTGGTGGCGGTGAAGTCCCACGAATACAAATATGTAAGTCTTAGCATGTTCAGCCAAGGACATCTCATAATATTCTTATATTTAATAAGGTTACTCATTTTGATTCCCTTCTTGGGTAGCTCCACCCCTACCCCCATCAATGAACCCTTTGAAGCAGGCTTTTAGCTTCCCGCATAAACAATTAGGTAATTACCTTTTGATCACTATGTATCACACCTAGCAAGATGTCCTATCTAGCATACAGAGGTAACCCAGCTTTAAGGTGTCAAGACCATTTGGTTCCTCATGCATTAAAAAAGGGCAGGCATTCTGCCTGTACATTAGCATTAGCACACCATTAGCATTCTGCCTGTACATTTCAAAAACTGCCCCAGAAAGGCACTTTATCAAAAATATATGTTCCCCTTATGACAAAGTTATATTTTTAATATGTGTGTACTTGGGGGGTTCCCCGGAGGCTGCACCCCCAGATTCAGGGAGCTGGCGCACTCCGTTCCCAAATTACCAGTTTTCAGGGAACCGTTTATTCAGCACTGCATATAATATTAACCCCTTAAGTCCCAGTGGGTGTGTTATGCAGACACTGATTAAACCAGAAACAATAAAACATGGGGGAACAGGGGAATAAGCATTTTCATGTTATAACAAGGGTTAAATCACATTTCTGGGCCTCAGCCCAGTTAACCCCTTGTCTCCCTGGCGAGGTTAGAGGGTGGCCAAATGGGGGGTAACCCCGTTAATCCCGGGCCAAACCCTCACGATCGTCACAGAGGCCAGTTCACGACCGCTTCTACTTTGGCTGGGTCGGTGGCGATTCCTTGAGCTGACACGATGTGTCCCACGTAAGTCACCGAGATGTGGCAGAAGCGTCACTTTCAACCCTTCTTTCCCAAGACTGTCTATCACTTTAAGCAGCCTCTCTTCGTGCTCTTCCAGGGTCCTTCCGAAGACAATGATGTCGTTCAGGTAGACGAGACACTCCCGAGGGTTCATGTCCCCGATAGTCTTCTCCATCAGCCTTTGGAAGGTAGCAGGGGCCCCACATATACCTTGGGGCATACGTGTAAATTGGTAGAATCCGTGGGCAGACGAAGGCTGTCTTCTTCTGATCCTCTGCATTCATGGGTACCTGATAGTACTTAAAACCAGAGACAGAACATAAAACACAGACAAAGCTCAGTTTTTAGCACATCCAGTGAGACTCATACACGGTGCCTAAATATATATGTATAAATATCTAATAAGTAAAATGGTCTTTTAGTTTGACATTTTTGGCCAAAATTGTTGTAAGCCCCTGAGCCAACGCCAAGGCAGACCACATATCAGGGGTCCCTAACGCTAATATAAATTCTTAATAACCTGTGTAATAACAGGAAGAATGATTTATAGTAAATCTGTCAATATTAGTTGCAAATGTGGTCATTTTGGGGGTTCAATAGGAGCTTGTTAGGTGTCCAGTATGTTGTACCTGATAGTACCCAGATCGTAGATCGAGCACGCTGAACCATTGGCTTCCATTCAGAGCATTCAGGGTCTCTTCAATGCGAGGCAGGTTGTACTGGTCCGGTATCGTACGATTGTTCAGGGTTCGATAGTCGACACACAGTCGTACTGATCCGTTCTTTTTTCTCACCACCACTATGGGAGAGGCGTAAGGGCTTCAAGACTCCGTCAAAATCCCAGCGGTCTCCATTTCTTGCAAGACGTTCCTCACATCGTCCACATCTCTAGGGGCGATGGGACGAGAGCATTCACGGAATGGAGTGACATCACTCAGTCTAATGGCATGTTGAGCGCTGTGACCTCACCCCACATCCATCTCACTTGTGGAGAACACAGTCCGTCGTTTATTCAATTGAGTTGTCAGCCGCTCTTTCCACTCAGTGGGCAATGTCGACTTGCCGAAATTGAAGTCCAGATCGACTAACTGCTCACCCGCTGCCGCCGCATTCACCTGGGGCGTTGTTTCCACAGGGCTGACCGGATATATGCAACCCAGACTCTGTCCGGCATCAAGTTCCATCGGGAATGGGGAGATGTTCTGCACATATACGTAAGTTCGTAGAGGGATTTTAGTCGTCCACTCCCTCACTTCGGGTAGTACCCTATACCCTCTCTGAACTTCTTCCTCAGGGGTACTCTCCAGAGAGAAGAGCTGATCGTTCTCATCTCGCTCGGAGTAACAGCACCAGACGGCCATTCGTTGCACTCCCCCTGGTAATATGGTCGTCAGTCCACGTTGACTATTGTAGAGATCCCCGTGATGCTCCAAGGCATATACCCGGTTGCACTCCTCTCGTAGGACGGGATCTAGGAGCGAATTGGCCACCGGCAACTCGTTGGTCTCTTTCAGGTATGCTCTGATTACATATATCAGTATTGGTTCCCAAGATGATCGGATACTTGCACTGGTCTTGGGGTTCCGGGCATACCATTGCCGCTACATGCATGGGGTGTTTCTTGCCGGTGTTCAGTTGGAGTATTTCCAGTTGAACCCTTACAATCCCATCGATGGGGTAGTCTTCATTACTTAACCCCCTAACCTTCATATGTTCGGCCGACCTCAGGGGGCAGTGTCTAAGGTGCTGGTCATAGAACTTGCGGTATATAATGGTCACTTGTGATCTCGTGTCCAGTAGGGCTGATGCATAGATCCCTTCCAGTACAACAGGCACGATGGCCGCGGGGCCGACTTGACTGTAAGCTTCCCTTGGTGAGGCGTCATCACTGGGGCCGGAGTCAGAAGGGGCATCTTCGGTTCCAGGAGGGGGTTCTGGGTCAGACTCTGCCGTTTGTACGCGGCAGACCATTGCCCGGGCTGAGTTTCCTCTATCGGGAGGTTTTTCCTCTGGAGGATCCTCCCTCTCCGGACAGTTACTGGAGAAGTGGCCCTTCTTACCGCAGTTATAGCACACAAACTAGACTTTAGGTGGGGGAAGGTCTACCCGGTTTGGGGTACTTGACACTGGTGCAGTTGGTGGCCAAGTACTGGTGGACGGTTCATCTGGAACCTGGGTAGGGCCCCTTGATGAAAACATTTCCCGTATTACTGGTAAATCCGAGTATATAAGGGGGTAGCCTTCTGGCGGGGCCTCAGGGGGCTACTAGTGTGTTCGGGGCCGTTTCTTGGCATATGTCCCGCCCCACAGTAAATAGTATGGCGCTCCAATTAAAAGTAGAGTCGAACACCCTGCCCCGGTACCATACTTTATCTAGCCCTAGGAGCTTCCTCAGCGAGTCCCGGATATCAGTTTCCACCACTAACGCTGGAACGTTCCCTACGGCCACGACGTAACTAGGTGGTTCCCTGGACGATATGGCCCAAGCATGGACCTCTTGACTTAAGGGAATTACCATATTGCTGATCCCTTATGATACTGATTTGAATAGGGCACCCCAGGTTTGATCTATCAGCAGCGCCTCCAAATGTAACGGGTATTCAGTCTATCCCAATCACAGATATAGTGTGTGTGGGTGGAAACCTATGTGTTACCAGGTGTGGTGCATATACCTGTAGGTTCACAAGAGGCCTGAGCCTCCGCTTGTTGGGAATCTGGAGTGAGTCCTTCAGCTCGAACTGGTTCACAGCGCTTCCACCTGTGCAGGGTTCTAGGAATGTAGAAGGTTGCCTACACAGGGCCCACATATATAATAAGTACATACACAGAGATGTATATAACCAGTTTATATAATATGCAGGAATAATCACGCACTTATAATACTACTCCCCCTCGGGGGTAACTCCACAGTATATAACGCTGTCCCAAAGTGTCTTTCACTCCACCAGGAGTGTACCTTCCACCCACCACCGTGTGCCCCACACCGTGTCCACAGTTAACCCCTTTGTCCCGTGGTCAGCGCTGCCACTATGTGAGAATATAAATATGGGTAGGTGATTTGTTGGTGCACTTTTGAAAGGTACCTGCCGAGTGCTCCTGCACTCGGGCCTGCAAGCAACTTCGAAAAGGATCTGCCACTTGGTGATCCCGTCTGTGATCCGGTGTTTCCTCGCTCGGGGTCCGCCAGGGGCAATCCCACCCTGGAGATAGTCTCTGTCTCTTTGGGCACAGACTTGAGCCCAAGTCTCTTCACGGGAAGCACAGCGTCCGCTGTGTCCCTATCTATCACTGGCACTAATGTGACAAGGAACCTAGGGCCTGTCCCTATAGCACCACAAGCTGGGGGAGTTCAGGACCTATCTGGGGCCAAGGGGATTGCTGGCCTAATGCAGTGGGTCACTGACCCCTGCACTCACCTCCTTCCCCTAGCTCTCCTGGTCCAGCACTCTGGAGAAGGCGCGCTCTGCACGCACACGCCCCCGCACTACCCCGCGAGCGGCTGCTTAGCTTCCGACCGCCACGGTGAGTACCCGGGGGGGGCCCCGCACGACAGAGGGGGGACCTGGCTACATATTTTTTCACCATTCAATATGTGCATCAATACAATCACTGACAAGTGATTAGCTAATCTGCAGATCGATCCGTTCTCCTGTAATCGACTGTAATGGATCGCTTGCTCATGGTTATTTAATTCAGTTCTTGCACAGCATTATGGGCAATGTAGTTCCTATAATATGATTGACTGGGCAGTTACTAGATACAATTGGTGCACTGCTAGAGGGAGGGCGGGGCTCAAGAGCCAGAGCCTATCAGAAGGGGGAGGGGGCTGTCACTTTGGAAATGCTTCGCCATTAGAAACATTAAAAATGTCTTTAAAAAACATTTTTATTTTTTTTAAAGTATTTTATCATAGTCCAGAACTGGTTATTAAAAAAACCACATGTAGGATATTGCTTGAACTGTTGCTTTAAAACCTGTAATAAGCATACGAGGCTGTCTCTCAGTTATAGAAGGCTTGAATATATGATATATTGAAAGGTGAATCAGCTATTACGCTGTATTGTGTCATTCTGTATGTAATGTATCTCATGCAAACATGTATGTTATTTTCTTTGATGCACCAATAAAGAAATTAAAGGGGGAAAAAAACCATGAATAAAATTGCAGCAGCCAGGATTGCTGCTTTTAAAGGTGAGCATTCATGGAGTCACTATTTTGATATATATTTATTGGGCATGAAAAATAATAGGAAGCATTTTTTAGGTTAATAAATTACTATGCCATCAAATTGCTAGTGAGAAATTAAAATCAAAGTGTTATTATAATTAAATACTATGTTTTTTTTTAAGTTGGTGAAAAGATGTAAATCTGCAACAATTCTTTTCTTTTTGAATAGTATCTCGCAGATTACACCTTCAGTCTGTCTGCAATACATGATGGCAGATGTGTCAGGCAGAGTGGCCAATAAACTATGTTGTGATATTATGGAGGATTGAAATAATCGTATGCTACAAAGTAAGTGAAAGTGTAAAAAAAACACACACAAAAATAACACAAGACAACTCAGAAATGTAGTGAGGATGCAGGGGGTATGGATATGTCCCTGTGGGATATCTTGGAGCAGTAACAGAGGCAGTGTGAGCTTTTCCGTTCAATGCCTCTTATCTGCAGCCAGCAATGAGGAGAACACGAAAGTGAAATCTGCAGGCGGGGCACACAGCACAGGGAGAAGAGGAAACGAAACTCATGACGTTCATGGACAAACACATCAATTATGAAGCCTCTGCATTGGATATGAAAAGATAGAGTGATGCTGTACTATCAAGTTTTATAGGGCACATATATTCACATTTGGTAAGCTTAGTGGAGCAGAGCCCTCTTACTATACCCAATGTATGTTACTATCATTTTATTTGTAGTGTGCTGCAGAATATCCTGCACATTATAAATAGTATGCCAATAATAATAGTAGAATAAAGATGATTTTGCAGTAAGATTCCCACACCTGGTGATTATATATGGACAAGAGGTTACAAGACAACTAAACAGTCTTACACACGAATTAGGAGCATCGGATATATGGGGTTTACTCCCCTTTTTTTCCTCATGCCAATAATAATAACTTCTACACATGATATACTAGACACACGCAACCGCATAAGGTTTGCCAAAGAAAACTCTGAAATGGAAATATGATGTTTTGCTGTTCTTTTTATAAACCAGGTGCTGTTTCTTTCCTAGTGCAAAACTGTATAAACCGTTTATGCATTATCTCCAATATTTCACACACACTATTCTCTCCCTCTCCAAAAGTTATTTTCCGGTGCTTGTCCTATACACAAACAGACCAAAAAAGTTTCCCCCATGGAGAAATCAAGAAACAGCACTCAGAGATAGAATAAAAAAGAAACCTGTATTTTAAGAATACATAGGACACTTTATAAGGGGGAAACTTTTTGGTGTATAAATATATAAATATATATATATTTCTACCCCTCTCTCTTACCTATGCTGCAGCTGGTACTCTTCCTGCCCAGCTGGCCACTGTGGTTGTGTCCGCAGGAGAAGACGGTGCCATCCTCCAAGAGGAAGAGAGAGTGCTTCCCTCCGCATACCACCTTCTGCACTCCTGCCTTCTTCTGGAAGAAGGTATTCTTTTTGAAATGGACCTCTTCCCTTTCCTCTTTAACCAGGCCCAGCTGCCCGCACCAGTTGTCTCCCCAGCAGTACATAATTCCTAACAGAGATACAGAGCACACTAATGCTAGTGACAGATCACTAGCCCTGCCTCACACTGGCAGAATACAGCTCTGACTCATTTTTATAGCACCGGACTGACATAGTCTCCTCCTCACAGTTTGAAAGTAGTGGCTTGGCTTCTTCTTGTTTACATACTTTTTTGCCATTGTGCCTTTTTTTTTTTTTAAAGCTATGTAATCGAAACATCCGCCCCTGATAAAACAATGCACTGCTGTGAGTGATGACACACTTTATGCTTTAAAGGTTAGACATATATAACTTAACCAAGTATGGTAAAACCGATCCCTGCTTCATTTTTGCATAGCCAGTATAACCAACCCCACACTGAGGAGACCCATTAAGGTCGAAACAGTCTATCTGTGGGTGGGTTTACTGGCTATGCATCTTAACCCTGGGTGTGCTCAAAGCTGTGACCATGCAGCAAGCTTAAGCTTATAGGGGACATGTTGATTGGTTTTGAAGCAAAAGGTGGCACTATGTGCTCATTTGCATGTCATTTCCCAAAATCCCTTGCTGCAGTGAAAGTGCTGTGTACTGGGTGATAATGGTGAAAGGCGGGGTTGCAGACCTGTCTAAGACATGCAAATGAGCATACAGTAATATTTCCATTTGCTATATGCTTTGCTGTGGAGGGTTTTTGTCACTTTTTTTACCCACCATAACTTAACTAAGTACACACACGCACGCACGTACGTACGTACATAGCCAGGTCCCCCGCTCCCCTCTCTTACCCTCGTTGCAGTCGGGGCTGTTGTGGGTGGCAACGGGCTCGCCGGCGGCACCCTCCGTAGGGCGCCGCCATTGTTGTATACGCAGATGCGAGTTCTGCGTTAGTATAGGGCCTTCGCGGTTCGCTCATGTGCAAATGAGAGTGCGGTAGCCATTATAGTGTCGCACATGCGCAGCACGCCATGCGCACACGGTCCCAATGATAAGTGGGCTCAAAGGGAACTACAACTCCCATGCTGCATAGGGAGAGGCTGCCACATGACTCACCACAACGAATGGGATGGCTGGGTTGCTCCTGGAAGGGAGGAAAGAGTATTGCATGCTGGGACAGGAAGCTGTCGGTGAAGACCGGGGCCTGAATGGTGCAGGTAGTGTCCACGGAGCTGTGCTCCAGGGACTAGGCCAGAAGTTACCCCCAAGGGACCAGTTAGTCCCCTGAGACACAGTAGAGACATCTATTGTAATTGCTATAGGGAAAGCTTTAAGATAGGGACCTTTCCACCATTAGCATTAGTGTGAGAGGTGCAGCAGGACATTGCTTGAAGGACAGTGCAGCTTGTTATCTGAAAGTAGATCAGGATTCCATATTAAAGACTGCTTACAAAGGATCATCCGGCTGGAGGCCCTTCAGAGAAGTCAGCCTGTGGAGCCATCCAAGCGAGGAGCAACATACCGCACAGCGGAACCACGTCGCGGAGTTACAGATTGCTACTGGTTATCCTGGTCTGGACCACGACCAGGAAGGTATTAATAAGTGCACCACCGGGCCCCAACACAGGGAAGCGTACTATCCCCCACACATAACCCCCGAGTGTCCACAAGCAAGAGTGTAAGTGCCCAGGCACGTCAGTACTTGAAGGGAGGGGGTTTCCATCTGGGAGGTATTATTGTGGAATATGACATTGAGTTATATGCTGGGGTTGTGTACAGTGTTATGATATGGTATACGCAGAAATATGAGTCTAGTAAATACTGTTCTTATACAAACGTGTGTATTTACTGTGTATGTTGGTTCCGGTGAGGGAATACTCCCACCACGCTGGGATCCCTAATCGGGGGAGGCGCTGCACCGTGCATAAGTGTATCCCAGGCTCCCAGTGGCAGAGGCTCAGGCCTCCTGTTAGCCACACAGGTAAAAGCAGCACGCGTAGTTTCAGAACCCAGGGGGTACAAGGGCTACATATATATGACCGATACACACAAAGACAATACCGCAATCAGAACAGCCGTATGAGTACTCAGATATCTAATGCTAAACAATACTCCCTAAAAATAAAAAGTGGGATTGGCGGTTCTAAGGGTAAAAAAACAATATAGAACACACAAATACACAAACAAAACCCTATAATAAGCACTCATATATCTGCCAAAAATATCAACACAAGATGCATAGAATAGTCCAAAATAACAATTTTTATTAACTATACATCTAGACACCAACAACAGTTAAAAATAATGACACATGAAAAACAGGCAGACAAAAGAAAAGCCTCCTGACAGTAAGACAATGAAGTATCGGATGAGGAAATAATACGGATGACATGAAACACACTGATGGGGAAACATAGGGGAAAGGGAAAGCAACCCTGAATGTACGGAGACCAATGACCAGCCGGTCACAATAACCAAGGGTGACAATATCCCAAATACCACAAAATATCCCTTTACCAATGTTACTAGACAAAACACCCCCAGGCAAAATTGTAGAGACCAAACAGAAAAACTAATCCCTATATATGTGGAAGTCCAAACGCAAGGGGTAAAGCCACCTTGCAGGGGTTAACTGCGATTCCCAACTAGCCTACGGTGTATGAGGCCAGTGTAGTATGTACATATCAGTATAATGAGCTTCTGCAGGAGGCGTCTGATTGCACCACTGACGCGTTTCGACCCGCTGGTCTTCTTCCCGAGTGGTAATTAGAGTAAATACACAGCAGCGTTTAAAAAGAGTGCACCTGATGACATCATAACGGCGTCAAAACCAGGCGCCAATCACAACACAAATGACTGTGAGATTAGCATATTGCAGGGTTGGTGCGGACCTCCGCATGTTCATCTCAGCTGAATCAAGTAACTACCTGATCAGCTGTTTCACCCCAGTGCTGCGAAGTCCGTGATCCGCATGTGCAGTTGGCATCAAGTGTCTGTGCTACATCTGTAGCACACTGACACAGCATGCTTGTAAAAGCTATCAGTGCAAATATTTACAAAACATGCCAATAAAAGGTATGACAAAGTAAGTCAAGAAGGCAGAGACATATCCTTAAATAATCAGTCAAGGGCATAGAGAATTTAACCATTAAGGTTCCTGTCGATGTAGTTTAAAGATACAGTCACTACTTGAAGAACACAAAATCCTTGCAAGAGCAAGCAAAATAACCCCTTTCAACAAGCACTCATAAAGTGAAAAAATGTATTAAAATAACTAAACCTTTAATGAATACTAATGGGTAACAGTGAACACAAAACTCTTAAAAAACAAATTAAACAGCTAACTCCCAGTCCTTAAACCAAGGCTGGTTGACATGTGGATCTAGGGAATAGTAGTTACCTGGCAAAAGCAGAATGGATGTTTAGCTAATGCCTCAGTGTGGTATATAGCTGTAGAAATATTTATATGTCTATCACGGACAGAACGGACCGGACTTATAAATGCGTACCTACACTGACTGAATTGATTCAAAGAGTATATTCAGGCCAATACATTAAAATACTTAATGTATATGAATCAACCAAGATATATATAAAAAAAAACCCTAGAAACGGCGCGTAAATATAACATGGGTTAAAAAGGCTACTATGTAGCTAGAAATGGGCTGAGGATTGAATGTGTAGTGTAATGAAAATATCAGCATATCACTTTACATATTATCTATTCCTAGTCAAATACCTCAGCGTGTATAGGAGTTCTCACAGAGATAAATCTTAAACTAGTGAGAAACTTCCCACGGGCTTCCGTGGAAACAGCACAGTGTAATAGGACAGAGTTGTATGAGTAATTATTGATATAAAGTGCAATAGTTCATATGCCCACAGTATGCAAGGATATAGTTTGTAGATCAGATCTAAATATTCAGATGTATATATTGTAGCACTAGAAAAACTCTAGGCACCTCCCACCCGGTGTGGTGTATTCATGAACACCACCGGACATTATATTATCCGGGTGAGGAAGAGGTTAACCTTAGTATACCACTGGAGTGCTATATGTACCTTCCACCCGGTGTGGTGTATTTGTGAACACCACCGGACCTTTAATTAGCCGGGTAAGGAAGGGGTTAATATAGGATTATAAACTAAGCCCCCTATGTGTATACTAGATCCTCTTAATGTATCATATACTTTATACAATTCTAGTCAGGTGTGGTGTATTAATAAACATCACCAAACATATTAATAACAAGTCTGATGGTGTTGGTAGCGCAAACCCCCTATGCAACTAGGTATAATAAGTTATACATGCGATCGTAGTTGTTCTATGTTGAAGCACAGAGCACAAAATATATTCTCAATATGTGCTAAGCGTAAATTGCAGGGACTCCACCCGGCGTGGTGTATTAATGAACACCACAGAACATTAGTTAGCCGGGTGGGGGGAAGTCCCTATGGGGGTAGAAAAGCGCCGATACAGCTCACCCTTGCAGGAGTAGTTTCAGAGCTGCATTCAATGCCGCACTGGTATGTGCTGACGTCACGGAAGTGCGTCCTCCACCGACAGCTGTTTCGCGTCGCTCTGACGCTTTCTCAAGGTGGTCCCGCCTCCATGATAGCCAATGTATTTAAATAGGCACGCGTTGTCATGGCAACGCTCGGTATTAGGATAAGTATGTAGTTAATAAAATTGAATTGAAGTCTTGTGTTTACTTTCTTATACAAGGTGATGGCAGGTATTTTAGGATCATAACCTGAATATTACATAGGGTGTGGGGGTAATGAGCAGAATTGGTGATGTTACAAGCATGTGTAGTAACGGGGCTATGAACACTTAAAGGGACATTTTCTGCAGTCAACAGTGAATAATCAGTCTACTGATTAGAAGTATGGTCAATACTGATGATATACTTGCAGGGGTATCTGTAGAATAGTATCCAGACAGTGTTCTGCAGATATCAATGTATAGCTAAATCTCCCTTATAAGGGAACCAATCAGTGAACATGTACAGAGTATATATATATTTATACATTTATTTGATTAAGCAAGGGGGGGTATGTGTATTCCTAGGGGGAATGTCCGTTGGAACCATATTAATCACTGAAGATGGACATTAGGACATATAGGGGCTTCTACATCCTGGTATAGTGGGTTAATGTTAACCCTTCCCTCAAAGATGGAATAATGGGAAAACCTGTCCCAGGGCTGATGTATATCTACTACTGACTTAATGTCTGTGTTGTTTCACCCAATAAATGGTGCAAACATAAAGCCTTCATTCAGGCCTTGTGGATATAGGGTGCCTAGTGTGTAAATCCACTTTGCCTCTTTTTTCAGTAGTTCTCTGTCCCAATCCCCCCTTCTAATAGATTCCGGAAGTTGGTATATCCCTTTGAAACGTAAATTAGAGATATTCCCCCGTGTGCAGTGTTCACATGTTTGGCCAGCGGAGTATCAACTTGATTCCGTATTGTCCCTATGTGTTCAAGGACCCTCCTTCTTAATTGTCTGCTTGTTTTTCCTATATATTTTTTGCCACATTGGCACACCGCCTGGTAAATTACTCCTGTAGTGCGACAGTTTACAAAATGGCGTATTTGAAATGTCTTGCTGTCATCCCAATTTCCAAATGTTTTGTAACCTGAGCATATTGGCATGCACGGCAACCCTTACATTTGTAGTTTCCCGGGGATCTTTTATCAAGCCAAGTGCCAGAGGAGATAGGTTCCAGATGGCTGTGGACTAAAAGGTCCTTCATGTTGGTTGATCTCCTACTAACCATAGTTGGTCTTGGTTTCAAGACCCCCCCTAGGTCCGTGTCCTCTAAAAGGACATGCCAATGCTTATTGACAATATTGGCGATTGTTTGCCATTGTCTGTTATGTGTGCCAATAAGACGAATAATTTTTGGCTCATGTGGTTTTGGTGTGGGATTAAGCAAAGACACCCTGTTGTGTTTGCTTAGCTCTATTGTAGGCCTTCCTTACGCTGTTTATACTGTAACCTCTAGCGAGGAAACGTTCGCGCATGGAATGGGCTTGTTTTTCAAATGCCTCATCACTCGAGCAATTCCTCTTTACTCGTAAGTATTGGCCTGTTGGAATGCCCATTAAGAGATTATGGGGGTGATGACTCTCAGCGTGTAGTAAACTGTTTGTTGCGGTTGATTTACGGTGTGTAGTGGTCTCAATTCTACCATTGCTAGCACGAGTGATCCTTAGATCTAGGAAGACTATACTGTCTGTGCTGATGTCATAAGTGAGTCGAAGATTAAGGGAGTTACAGTTCAGTTTGTTGGTAAATTCCACAAACCTTGCACGAGGTCCGCCCCATAGAATGATAATGTCATCAATATACCTTGCCCATAGGATGATATGGGTGGTATACATCTCATTCTCCTCTGTGAATACTACTTCTGCCTCCCACCACCCCAGGTACAGGTTGGCGTATGACAGGGCACATGTTGTACCCATCGCCGTCCCCTGTACCTGGTGGTAGAGTTTGTTATTGAACAGAAAGTAGTTTCTAGTCAATACAATTGCTGCGAAGTCCGTGATCCGCATGCGCAGTTGGCATCAAGTGTCTGTGCTACATCTGTAGCACACTGACACAGCATGCTTGTAAAAGCTATCAGTGCAAATATTTACAAAACATGCCAATCAAAGGTATCACAAAGTAAGTCAAGAAGGCAGAGACATATCCTTAAATAATCAGTCAAGGGCATAGAGAATTTAACCATTAAGGTTCCTGTCGATGTAGTTTAAAGATAAAGTCACTACTTGAAAACAGATGGCATTCATGAAAGATATTAAAGCATCATGATAGATAGTGAATGAATCCCTTACTAACATCTATCAAACATCTGTCATATTCCTCCAAAATGACATACTCCATCAAATTTAGGAGCTTAATGTAGTGCTTCAGAGCCCTGAATGGCCTCTCCATGTAGACATCTCTATATTGAGCCAGAATCACTGTGCAGATTCAAAATGTGGAGCCACATGATAATAAATGGATGTAAACTATTCCTCATGAGCATCTGTTAAGCATCTGTCCTGTTCCTCCATGGCGTAGGCGGGGGCACAGGTGGCCCCCTTGGCCGTACCTCTTCGCTGTAAATAAAATTTGTTTTTAAAGACAAAATAATTATGTGATAGAATAAAAGAGTTACGCCCATGGAGGCCACCTATGCCCCCTCCTATGCCAACCTATTTTTTGGTTGGTGGGAAAGGATGGTCGTTTTTTCAAAACAGAATCAGGCCATGACTGATCATGTCCTCTTGTGGCTGAGATACATCGACAATGTCCTCATCCTCTGGCAGGGTACTGCAGAGGGGTTTTAGGACTTCGTCGATGTTCTCAACCACAATGACCCCAACATCAAGTTGACATTTAGATGCAGTCCTAACATGATAGATTTCCTGGATTTGAGGATAAGCATTGATATGGCTGGCAATTGATAGTCTCAAATTTCAGCTTTTACAGCAAGAGAGAGAGAGAGAGCGAGACAGAAGACACTGGAGACTCAGAGAGAGAGACAACTGCACAACATAGGTACAGTATGTCACTGGAGTGCAAAAAATTAGCTTTACTGCTCCTGAAAATGAATTACTGCTGGAGAAGGTGCGATGGCTGCAAAACCAAAAACATCTGAGAAGAACCAAATCTGGGAGGACATATGTGCGGACATCAGCCTGTGAGTAACACAATGCACTGTCAAGACATGGAAGAAGCGTTTGTCAGATTCAATGTGAAAACTGCGACAAGAGGTGGACATCAACTTATCTCCTCTTGAAGAAGGGCTTTAGAGCATTCTTATTTATTTACTTTAGTCTACGTGTAATAAAGATTATAAATAAAGTATAAAATGCAATATGTATCAAAATTTACATTTAAATGCTGTGTTTTGTTTTCGCCAAACATCTTCACTTTGGTCTCTTCTGTCCAAAGGACATTGTTCCAGAAGTCTTGTGGTTTGTTCAGATGCAACTTTGCAAACCTAAGCCGTGCTGCCATGTTCTTTTTAGAGAGAAGAGGCTTTCTCCTTGCAACTCTTCCAAACAAACCATACTTGTTCAGTCTTTTTCTAATTGTACTGTCATGAACTTTAACATTTAACATGCTAACTGAGGCCTGTAGAGTCTGAGATTTAACTTTTTTTTTTTTTTTTGCCATTTCTCTGAGCATTGCACGGTCTGACCTTGGGGTGAATTTGCTGGGACGTCCACTCCTGGGAAGATTGGCAACTTTCTTGAATGTTTTCCACTTTTGAATAATCTTTCTCACTGTAGAATGATGGACATTAAATTGTTTGGAAATGGCCTCATAACCCTTCCCAGATTGATGGGCAGCAACGCTTGCTTCTCCAAGATCATTGCTGATGTCTTTCCTCCTTGGCAGGTTAACACACACCTGAATGCTGCAGACCAGCAAACTGCTAAAACTTCAGCTTTTATAGAGGTGGTCACACTTACAGATGATGAATTAATCAAGGGCATTTGATTAGCAGCACCTGTCTGCTACTTAGCATCTTAATTCCTATGGAAGCAGTATGGGTGTACTAAGTTTTTCACACATAGTGTCATGGAACAGGAATACCCCTGTCTGCATTTCTGTCTCACCCCCCCCTTGTCCTTGCAGCCCTGCTTGTCAGCATGCTTAGTGGCAGCTGTATGTATTTGGTTCTACATGCAACTCCAATGCTTGTGTGATAATACAGAGCCATTTCCCCCTTTCCAGCAGTCTGCTGCATTAAGATGCTACATTTTGCTACATGTTGCAGCTTCTCCAGGCACTCCTGTGAGTTGCCATGGCAGCCCCAGCCTTTCTCCCAAATGGGTTAGTCTGCTGTCTCCCCCTCTGTTCTGCCCACAGATGGTCTGTCCCCAGACTATCTGACACCCAGCATACACTGCTTCATCCTTTCCACCATTTGCCAGGACTCGTGAGTACCTCTCTGTAAAACCCTGTAATGGTGCTGAAGGAGAATCTTTTCACCTCCCTTGAATACTGAGCACACACAGAGACACCTACACCTCTACACAAGAGACTGTACCTTATCCTGTTTTCCCTCAATAAAACCAAGAAAAGAAACAGATCTTGTCGTGCTTAGGAAAGAGGGCGAGTTGGCACTATCTGAGCTAAGTCATCTCTACGTGACCCTCTGGCTTCCAGAATAGTGAAAAGATAATCGTGTGCCTTACAGACACTTACAGGAGCTGCTACTCCAGACTCCATTACACAGAGCAGCCTCTGCAACTGCACACAGTCTGCAGCTTTCACAGACAACCTGTAGCTCAAACTGCACAGCAGCCTTGCAACAAACAGTGCTTCTCTCACAATTCCTAACTGCCTTTTTCTCTGTCTGAGTCCACCCGCTGCTCAGCCCCACAGTGAGGAGCCTACGGACACCTGTAAGTACAGCTACCCCAACGCTGCACGCTGCAGGACACCGCTCGGCACCATCTGAGACAGACGCCCTACGCTGACAAGGTAAAAGACCGCACGCCACACGCACCGGCAAAAGGCCTACACACACCTACAGCATGGCAGAACTCAGAGCCTCACCAGACATCACGCAGGAAAGCGATCTCTCAGACACAGAGACCGCTGCGCATCTGCAACAGGCGCAGGCAGGCGCAAGGCCCAAACGGACAGTCACACTGACACAAAAGGGCCGCGAAAAATATGAGAGCGACATTGAAGCGCACCGCGCTAAATTAGAGTTGGCCTGGGAAACAACCGCATTGGAGTTACGCAATGTCGTTAGTATTGGCGATAATGCACAACAGCTCGCGCAGGCAATTATTCAAATAAAGTCTGATCACTCGTGCTACCAAGGGCTGTCAGAAACATACATCACCTACTTGACCAGAACCAACACCGGCGAAAGCCTGCAAGAAAGAGACTTACAAAATAACATTGATCTCGCACGCGACAGCCGCGTGCGGGCCGCCATCACAGACGCTCAAAGCGTGAGAAAAGACCTTTTGCTGGAAACTGCATCGCAGCGCTCAAGCACATCCAGACACTCATCAAGGTCAGCAAGATCAGTGCAATCTCACGCGTCTAGCGCAAGCGCGAGCGCTACCAAGGCGCGAGCCACAGCAGAGGCCGCACGTGCCAGGGCCGAATATGGTCGGAGAGAGGCAGCCGTAAGGGCAGAAAAGGCGCGCATAGAAGAGGAGGAGCAGGCCGCCTCCGCTGCCAATGCCGCCGCCGCTGCTACTGCCGCCGCTGCCAATGCCGCTGCCAATGCCGCCGCCGCTGCTACCACCGCCGCTGCCAATGCCGCCGCGGCTACCACCGCCGCTGCCAATGCGCGTAGAAAGGCCGAATTAGACGCGGATCTAGAGGCTCTAAGCAAAGAAGAGGACGCCGCTGCCGCCATAGCCCAAGCCGAAGTCCTAGAAGCAGCTGCGAGACAGGACGGAGGGGAGCTACCCTACAGACGGATTGCCTCAGAGGATCCAGCCCAACGCACTGAAGACTATGTAAGGAGCCTCTTCAGTGTAAACACCAGCGCACCATCCCAACACGGATGGAGCAACTCCACAGACAACGAAGACTTGCCAGGCCCACGAGGAGAAAATGCTGCTCCTGCAATGGTACATGCTGCCTGGGATAGCCACAGCCACAAGAGTGATCCACACGCCAGCGCGCACACGGATGCACCACAACAGGCTCGCAATCCAGGTACACCCACGCGGGAGAAAACAGCCCCTCACACTGGCCAGCAGCCATCACGCGTCCACGCCAAGGAAGAGGCGACCGCACAGACCGTCCCAGCAACTACCTCAGAACGGGGCAAACGCGCCGATGTCTCAGGTCTGACAGACATAGCCAAGTACATGATCCGGCGCGACTTGGTGCACGCAGGACTCATCAGCTTCGACGACCGCCCTGAGAACTACCGGACGTGGAAGTTCACGTTCAAAGATGCAATCGACAGCTTGGACTTCTCAGCAAGGGAAGAGCTCAACCTGTTAGTCAAGTTCCTGGGGAACGTATCCAGGGAGCAAGCGCAGAGACTTCGGACGGCAAACGCACATCAACCCCAAGTAGGTCTGGACCTAGTGTGGGAAAGGCTAGAAGAGACCTATGGCAGCCCTGAAGCAGTCGAGGATTCACTCTTCAAAAGAATCGAGAGCTTCCCCAAGATCACGAGTAAAGACTACTCGAAGTTACGAGATCTTGGAGACCTGCTGCAAGAACTGGAGTTCGCAAGGAAAGACCATTCCTTAATAGGTCTCAACGCCCTAGATTCAGCTCGTGGAGTGAGACCCATCCTGGAGAAGCTACCCTTCAACCTCCAAGAAAGGTGGCTTTCACAAGGTTCCAAATACAAAAGGGAGAAGCAGGTTGTCTTCCCCCCATTCTCATTCTTCGTGAGCTTCATCTGCGAAGCGGCAAAGACAAGAAACGATCCCAGTTTCATCTTAGGTGCGCAAACCACATACAGTGCAAGCAGCCCGAAGAACGAGAGACCAGCGACGAGATATGGTAACCCCCAAACACCCATCTCGGCCCGCAGGACGGACGTGCCTCCCACGGCCCAAACTACTCCCGATCAGTCGGTCGCCGGAGACAAGGAACCAAGGGACCCAAACAGGGAATGTCCCATACACAAGAAGCCACACCCACTCAACAAGTGCTTTGGGTTCAGGATGAAGTCCCTAGAGGAACGCAAGAGGTTACTTGGAGAATTCGGAGTTTGCTTCAAGTGCTGCGGTTCCACGACCCATCTAGCCAGGGACTGTAAGGAAGAGATCAAATGCACAGTGTGCGAGAGTGACAAGCACGTGACAGCGTTACACCCAGAGGCGATGACACTCCACCAACTCAAGAACCCATCCTCCATAGCGGAGCATGGCGGGGAGAAAGAAGAAGGAGAGTCAACATCCGTCACATCTCAGCGCACTGAGGTTTGCGGAAAAGAAGGTGACAAAATGTCCTGCTCCAAAATATGCCTTGTCGCAGTGCACCCCCAGGGACAACCTGAGAAGGCTATTCGGATGTACGCAATCCTCGACGACCAGAGCAACCGATCACTGGTCAGGTCAGAGTTCTTCGACATGTTTAACATACAAGATGGTGCCTTTCCTTACACTCTCAGAACGTGCGCAGGGCAAATGGAGACCACAGGGAGAAGAGTGAATGGCTACACCATATGCTCAATAGACGGCAAAGTGAACATGCCCCTTCCCACACTCATCGAGTGCAACCACATGACCACAAACAGGGACGAGATACCCACACCAGACGTGGCACTCCATTACCCCCACCTCAAAGGAATAGCCAACCACATCCGGCCGGAGGAACAAGACGCCAAGATCCTGCTGCTGCTCGGTAGGGACATCATGAGAGTACATAAAGTCCGTAAACAGCACAACGGACCCCACAACGCGCCATACGCGCAAAGACTCGACCTAGGATGGGTGATAGTGGGCAACTCGTGCACTAACGAAGAGCACGGGCAAGACTACGTCGATGCCCGCAGAACGGAGGTGACAGAATGTGGACACACATCTTTCTCCGAACCATGTCTTGGCCATCTCCAAGTGACCGAAGGGCCAAGTGAAGAGAAAAGACAAGGTCATACCCCTGAGACCAACAAAGACATCCCCACGCCGATGGGATGCGACAATGGCTTAGGATGCTCAGCAGTCCAGACAGCCAAGGATGATGAGTCGACTCCACCGAAGGAAGAGAGTAACCTCCCAAAGGTGACCGACAAAAGGATCGTCCTAAAAACAACAAACAATCAGACAATACTCCCGCGAGCAAGGGCACAATTAAGACGTACAGTTGTTCCTCTCCACAGAGTATCAAGCAACAGAGCAACCAATTGCCACGGCTGGCATAGCCGCAAAAGATTGCGCCCCACAGGCGAAGCCACAGTGTCAAAAAGACTGTTCGTTCAAACACACAAGAGGGGACAGTTGCAGAGACATTTCCCAAAAGGGTTTACAAGGACAAAAGAGACTGTTCTTCGTTATGTCCAGGGAGAAAACAACCTCCCGATGGCAGTCAACAAAGAAACACAAAAGCGTTTCACCAAACTACGCGGAGATGTTCTCGTGCAAGAGAAATGTACCGATGAACTACGGTGCAGAGCGTTCCAGACAACAAGGAACGATGACAAACAAACACCATCGAGGGAAGATAGAGGATTCCCGAGGTTAACTGTCAAGGAGCTCTCTAAAGACGGACTATGCAGTCGGGTGACTCCGCTACCATTCCGTTCACCAAGGAGGCGCTTCCCAAACAATGGAGAACATGCCATCTCTAGGTTCACCTCGCACCTCTGCGGCCTACAAAGGGAATCAGAGACCAAAAACAACTTTGTGGTCTTCATCCAGAAGATATTCTTTACCGGCCACGCAAAGCCAGCACCTCTAATGGGGGAAGGCGAAGAATGTCGGTACCTCCAATCACCTGGGGCCTACCACCCTCAGGAACCCGATCAAATCCGGGTAGTGTTCAACCCTAGCGCTCAACTCCAGGGAGTCTCCCTGAACGACACCCTCCTCACTGGACAAGACTTGACGACAAGTCCTCCAGGGACATTAATCCGCTTCCGCAAGGAACCTAAAGCCATCTCCTCCCGCCAAACGCCAGGTGATGGGATGACAAACTACCATGAATGGCACATCCACGAGGTGATGCACTCTGTAGAGAAAGCTACAGAGTCAAAGGGACTGTTCTCTCACAAAGTCGAAAGGAAACAGTGCCAGAGACTTTCACAGAAAGACATTGTGGTGAAACCAGCAAACCTGGAGCGGTTCATCCATCCAATATCCTTTGCTAAAAGACTTTGCCAAGGGATTTCAATACCAGTGGTGCCGGCCGGTATCACCTCGTTATGTGGACATGGACTTTGCATTATTATGTTGTTATGTTGTATGCATTGCACATATGTTCCACATAACCTACCATATAGTGGTATCTACAGATACCAGACGGGGAGTGTCATGGAACAGGAATACCCCTGTCTGCATTTCTGTCTCACCCCCCCCTTGTCCTTGCAGCCCTGCTTGTCAGCATGCTTAGTGGCAGCTGTATGTATTTGGTTCTACATGCAACTCCAATGCTTGTGTGATAATACAGAGCCATTTCCCCCTTTCCAGCAGTCTGCTGCATTAAGATGCTACATTTTGCTACATGTTGCAGCTTCTCCAGGCACTCCTGTGAGTTGCCATGGCAGCCCCAGCCTTTCTCCCAAATGGGTTAGTCTGCTGTCTCCCCCTCTGTTCTGCCCACAGATGGTCTGTCCCCAGACTATCTGACACCCAGCATACACTGCTTCATCCTTTCCACCATTTGCCAGGACTCGTGAGTACCTCTCTGTAAAACCCTGTAATGGTGCTGAAGGAGAATCTTTTCACCTCCCTTGAATACTGAGCACACACAGAGACACCTACACCTCTACACAAGAGACTGTACCTTATCCTGTTTTCCCTCAATAAAACCAAGAAAAGAAACAGATCTTGTCGTGCTTAGGAAAGAGGGCGAGTTGGCACTATCTGAGCTAAGTCATCTCTACGTGACCCTCTGGCTTCCAGAATACATAGCTTCTCTATTTTGGCTTTATTTTCATTAAATAAATCATGACACGGTGTAATATGTCATGTGTTTTTGTTCATCTGAGGTTGTGTTTACCTCATTTAAAGACCTGCTAAGGAACAGATGATTGTTATTATGTCCTGATATGTAAAACAATAGAATTCAAAGAAGGTGTACAGTACTGCACTTTTTTTCCACACAACTGTACATATTTTTTAAGATAATTAAAGAACATGCATAAGACTTTGAATAAACTGGAAGTCTGGGCAGTTAAAGGCAGATGAGGTTTAATACAGATAAATGTAAGGTTATTCATTAGGGATGGCAGTGTAGAATGGATGGCGGTCACTGCAGAAACGGAGCTCAGCCAGGATACAATAAAATCAGCTTTATTTCACGGTGCTGCACATTATAGAGATTCATTAGGGAGCCAAACATAACCATGTTATCTGCAAACTTAACAAAATAAAATGAGACCAATCCTTTATGGATAAAGAGTGCTTGTAGATACAAGCAGAGTATCTATTGACCTATATACTTTCCAAAACACTCATCTATACAACAGGTGGAGAGATACCTGTTAACACACATGAGATACCTGGTAATGAAGCATATTAGCATATTTAAATTAGTTGCTTTGCATATATAAATTAGCTCATTTCACATATACTGTGTAGGGAATCGGCGTTTTCCGCGCTCCCCACACAGAGCACTCTCTCCCCGCAGGGAGTCCCTGGACACACAAAACAATCCTCCATTACCGGCCTCCCCGGCTCCCCGCCCCTGCCGCCGTCGCGGGATCACTCCCCTCTGCGATTCCTCTGCTCAGCGCCGGGCGCGCCCATGCCCTCCTGCGCGCACACCTGCACCATCCACTGGCTCGGTCCATGCACGTACACGCGTTACGGAGCACGCTCAGTCTGCACACTCTTCTTCCCGTCCCCGGACCTCAGGCTCCGCCCCCGCACACTGCACGGGCATACTCAGGTTACCAACAAGACTCACCTGGCCTGTTATGCCTGCACCAATCTGCAGTGTCTCCCTGTAGCTCTTCCTGTCCCACCTCCATTCCTAATTGGACATTCCTGCTTTATCTAGCTCCTCTCTGCTCTCAGTCTTTGCTCGACATAGTCTCTGTATGGAAGTACTTCTGGATTCTCTCAGTGTTTTCACAGGTTCTGACGCGGCTTGTACGACTACCCACTCTGGCTCTCGATCTCGGCACTCCTTGGACAACGCTCACTCTGGTAACCCCTTGAACACGGCTTGGACTACGACCTATCTCCGCTCTCCACTCCCTGACCTCGCAAGGCATTCTTCACTCTATCTCTACAACCGGTACCGGCAAGTATTGTCTACCTTACTACACCTGGCCTGGCAACACTTTATACCACACTCCAGACACGCTCCCTTTGCTGCGGGTGCGTGCATTACCACTTTCCCCTTCAGCTCAGGGGACGGGTCTGGTCTGCGGGCAGCACCGGCGTAACATTATGTCGAGCCCACAAGACACAGACCAGACCGAACTTCAAGAGTTTCTCTCCAATCTGCTTCAGCAAAACCAGGCCATGGCGGATCAAATTGTGGCACTTACACGCCAGGTAGCAGTACTCTCAGACCGAGTACCGACCGCGACCTCGCCAGATGTAAGTCCCCACTCCGCAAGCGCAGTTAGCAGCTCCGATGTAAGGATTCCTCCCCCCAAGCCTTATGCAGGTGAACCGCAAGATTGTAGGGGTTTCCTAAACCAGTGTGAGGTGCAGTTTGAAATGGCCCCCCATCTCTACAATACTGATCGCAAGAAGGTAGCCTACATTTATAACCTCCTCACTGGCAGCGCCCTGGCTTGGGCTTCCCCGGTTTGGGAGCGACGTTCTGACCTTACCCAAGATTACCCGGCATTTAAAGCCGAGTTCCAACGAGTATTCGATTCCCCCGCTCGTCGGGAGATGGCATCTGTTTCTCTCCTCCAGATCACTCAGGGACGGCGAATGGTGACACAGTATGCTGTGGAATTCCGGACTCTAGCAGCCGAGACTAACTAGGGACAAGAGGCGCTCGTCTCCGTATTCTGGCAAGGCCTGGCAGATCCCATCAAGGATGAACTCTCTCGCCAATCCAGGCTGGATCAATTGGAGGTCCTCATTGATTTGGCCGTCCGAGTGGATCAACGTATCCAGGTACGCCGCTCAGAGCGTCAGCGCACTCGCTTCCATAACTTTCAAGTTCCGTTCTCCAGTACTCCCAGCAGCACTCCTGCTCCCCCAAGTACTACCACACCTCTCCGCCCTGCACTGGAGTTGCCAGAGCCAATGCAATTGGGGGTACAACACATCCGCACACCGATACGGCAGTTCCGCGACGCCGGGGGATTGTGTTTCTACTGCGGATCCATGGAACATGTGGTTCGGGAGTGTCCACTGCGTCCGGGAAACGGGAACACCCAGTGAGTACAGAGGGGCTCTCTTTGGGTGTAATGTCTCCACGTCCCCTTCATAAAGGTGAACTCCCTAAGAAACTTACATTTCCAGTTTCCCTTTCAGGCGATAAGTTCAAGACTTCTACCGGTGCTTTCATTGACTCAGGAGCTGGAAGAAACTTCGTGGACCTTGAATTCGCCAGGTTAAATCGCATACCGCTCGTGAGGAAGAAGGTTCCCCTCGCACTCGTTGGTATCGATGGACGTCCTCTTATCCCGGCCCACATCTCCTTAGAGACGGCCCCCTTGCTTCTGTCCTCACATCTGCACATGGAGACCTTAGTTCTCGATGCCATTCACGCTCCTGGGATACCCATCACCCTTGGTCTTCCTTGGCTACAGCTTAACAATCCTCTCATTGACTGGACTTCCTCTGCTCCCATTTCCTGGAGGCCGAGGTCAGGCGATACTCATCAACTGCTGGCCAATACCTCTGTTCCCGAAGTTATTCTACATTCTGTTTACCATCAATTCCGGGACGTTTTCAATAAGGTACAGTCAGACCTTTTGCCGCCACACAGGACTTACGATTGTCCAATCGATTTGGTTCCAGGTTACTCCCTACCCAAGTCCAAGACCTACCCCTTGTCGTTACCAGAATCTCACGCTATGGATGAATATATCCAGGAGAATCTCAAGAAAGGCTTTATTCGTCACTCCAATTCCCCAGCAGGGGCTGGGTTTTTCTTCGTCAAGAAAAAGGACGGGTCGTTGAGGCCTTGCATCGACTACAGGGGTTTGAACCACATAACTATTAAAAATTGTTACCCCCTTCCACTTATTACTGAACTGTTCAATAAATTACAGGGGGCCAAGATTTTTTCCAAGTTGGATCTACGTGATTCCTATAACCTGATGCGCATCAGGAAGGGGGATGAATGGAAAACGGCCTTCAACACGCATAGTGGACACTACGAGTATCTTGTAATGCCTTTCGGCTTATGTAATGCTCCCGCTGTCTTCCAGGATTTCATCAACGACGTCTTTCGTAAGGTACTCAATATTTTTGTTATTGTATACTTGGATGATATCCTGATTTTTTCCAAAGATCTCCAGGACCATATAAACCACACCTCCTACGTCCTTTCCCGTCTCCGTGAACACCATTTGTACGCCAAACTGGAGAAATGCACCTTTCATCAGACCTCTACTCCGTTCCTGGGGTACATAATTTCCGATGAGGGGTTTATGATGGACTCCGGTAAACTTCAAGCAGTCACTGAATGGCCAAGACCCAATTCTCTCAAGGCCATCCAACGTTTTTTAGGGTTCGCTAATTACTATCGTAAGTTTATACGTAATTTTTCTACCATTATGGCACCCCTCACTGCGCTCACCAAAAAAGGAGCTGATCCTTGTGCTTGGTCATCCGAGGCCATCTCCGCCTTCGAGACACTCAAGGAAGCTTTTATATCCGCACCTATTCTCCGTCATCCCAACATTGAACTTCCCTTCGTCCTGGAGGTCGACACTTCTGATTGCGGCGCTGGTGCCGTTCTTTCTCAGAAACCCACGCCTCAAGATAAGTTATATCCCTGTGCATATTTTTCCAAGAAATTCTCATCTGCCGAGAGGAACTATGACGTGGGTAACAGGGAACTTCTGGCCATGAAGATGGCTCTTCAAGAGTGGAGACACCTGCTGGAAGGGTCGAAAGAGCCGTTTACTATTCTCACAGACCACAAGAACCTTCTTTACATAGAAAACGCTCGACGCCTTGGTCCACGACAGGCTCATTGGGCTCTCTTTTTTTTCTCGATTCGATTTTCACCTTTCCTATATCCCCGGGACCAAGAACGTAAAGGCAGACGCACTCTCCCGAATACATTCTTCTGAAGAGAGGCCAGAGGAACCTTTGGAGACTATCCTTCCACAAGAGAGGATTCTCGCCACGTCTTCTTTTAAGAATCTTGACAAGATTTTGCACTCCCAGAGACGCATTCCCAAGGACCTGGTCGTTCCCGACAACAAACTCTTCGTACCTTCCAAATTTGTTCCAGAGGTCCTGTCTTGGGGTCACTCCTCTAAATCTGCAGGTCATCCAGGTTTTAAGAAGACTACTGATCTCCTTCCTTGGAATTTCTGGTGGCCAAGGATGTCTCAAGATATTCTGGAGTTTACCCGCGCCTGCCCCACGTGCGTTCAAAGCAAGACTCTCCGTCAAAAGCCTCAGGGTTTTCTGTTACCTCTTGTTCCCGACCGCCCCTGGTCCCACATTTCGATGGACTTCATCGTGGAGTTGCCCAGGTCCAGAGGAATGAACACTATCTTGGTGGTCGTGGACAGGTTCTCGAAGATGTCCATTTCATTCCACTTAAAGGATTACCCACCTCCCCCGCCCTTGCTGATATCTTTAGGGAACAGATTTTCCGGATTCATGGGATCCCTTCGTCCATTGTTTCTGACAGAGGTTCTCAGTTCGTATCCAAATTTTGGAGAGCTTTCACGAAGAGATTGGGCATCTCTTCTTCTTTCTCTTCCGCCTATCATCCTCAGTCAAATGGACAAACGGAGAGAATCAATCAATCCCTGGAGAAGTACCTGAGATGTTTCATATCTGATTTCCAGGATGATTGGGCTCAACTCCTTTCTTGGGCAGAGTATGCCGTCAATTCTGCAAAAAAACGAGGCCACCCGGGAGTCGCCCTTCTTTCTAAATGATGGGTTCCACCCTGCCTGTCTTCCCATCCCCAAAATCCCTTCTGGAGTACCAGCCGTAGATGAACGCATTTCTTCCCTCCAAACCGCATGGTCCAGGATTCAGTCTACCCTTCTCGACTCCTCACGCAGATCGAAACTACAGGCCGATCGTCGTCGTCGTCGTTCGGCGCCCAGTTAAAAACCAGGGGATTTGGTAGGGCTCTCCTATAAGAATATCCACCTCAAGGTACCATCTCCTAAACTGGCACCTAAGTTCCTGGGTCCCTTCCCTATTTGTGAACAAATCAATCCCGTGGCATTCCGGCTCCAACTACCACCCAGTATGAAGATTCCCAATGTCTTTCATGTGTCCCTCTTAAAACCATTTATCTCCAGTCACTTCTTTCCGGATCAGACTCGTAAACCGGACCCCATTACTGTCCAAAATAACGAGGAATACGAAGTTCACTATCTTTTGGATTCTCGTCTATCCAGGGGCCAGCTCCAGTTCTTGGTGCAGTGGAAGGGCTTTGGCCCTGAAGAGAGATCCTGGGTACCTTTAAAGGACATTCATGCCCCGGCCCTTCTTAAGTCCTTCAGGAAAAAGTTTCCAGAGAAACCATTCATGGACCATCCTGAGGCCGTTCCTGAAGAGGGGGGTACTGTCAGGAATCGGCGTTCTCCGCCCTCCCCACACAGAGCACTCTCTCTCCGCAGGGAGTCCCTGGACACACAAAACAATCCTGCCTTACCGGCCTCCACGGCTCCCCGCCCCTGCCGCCGTCGCGGGATCACTCCCCTCGGTGATTCCTCTGCTCAGTGCCGGGCGCGCCCACGCCCTCCTGCGCGCACACCTGCACCATCCACTGGCTCGGTCCACACGCGTACACGTGTTACGGAGCACGCTCAGTCTGCACACTCTTCTTCCCGTCCCCCGGACCTCAGCCTCCACCCCCGCACACCGCACGGGCATACTCAGGTTACCAACAAGACTCACCTGGCCTGTTATGCCTGCACCAATCTGCAGTGTCTCCCTGTAGCTCTTCCTGTCCCGCCTCTGTTCCAAATTGGACCTTCCTGCTTTATCTAGCTCCTCTCTGCTCTCAGTCTTTGCTCGACATAGTCTCTGTATGGAAGTACTTCTGGATTCTCTCAGTGTTTTCACAGGTTCTGGCTCTCGATCTCGGCACTCCTTGGACAATGCTCACTCTGGTAACCCCTTGAACATGGCTTGGACTACGACCTATCTCCGCTCTCTACTCCCTGACCTCAGCAAGGCATTCTTCACTCTATCTCTACAACTGGTACCGGCAAGTATTGTCTACCTTACTACACCTGGCCTGGCAACGCTTCATACCACACTCCGGACACGCTCCCTTTGCTGCGGGTGCGTGTATTACCACTTCCCCCTTCAGCTCAGGGGAAGGGTCTGGTCTGCGGGCAGCACCGGCGTAACATACTGTACCTCAGGGGTGTTCTCTGAAATATATTTGCAAGCTTATTTAGCCCCCTTTCCCTCGTCACTGAAGGAACTACTAGTACTGCTGTTACCTCCGCCACTGGGAGCCTGGGGTGATATCTCGTTCGACTCGGTGCAGTGCCTCCATCTGCGAGGGATCCGAACGTGGTGGGATAAGCCCCTCACAGGAAAAATACCAATAATAATCACACACAGGGTATATAATAACTGGTTTTACTGAACGTACAGTAGGATAATCAACCTATACCCCACAGTATATAGCCCAGACACACAACCCCACTCCACCAGATGAGTGTCCCCAATGTACATAGGGTGCTTGGCACCAATATCCCTGATGTTCTTTCAAAATATCAGGGCCCACCCAAAAGTGTGTGGAATAGCGAAATCCCGTGAACTGTTGGTGCACATGTTGAGGTACCTGCCCGGGGCTCCTGCACCCGAGTACTGCTAAATAACAAACAGGGATCCACCTGATCCAACGTCGTTGTTGTCCGCCTCAACCTGAGGTGAACTCCTTGGAAAGTCTCACCTTTTGAAAGTCTATTACTGTGACAGTGGTCTGGTCTCACCGGTGCTATACCCTGACTATCAGCAGCTACTGGCCAAATGTCCCTAGCTATGGGCTTTCCCTGTAGCAGCCACAACCTACTGTGCGTCGGGGCCTATCTGGGGCCTAAGGGGTGTATCTGGCCTAGTCTGGGATGCCACCTGCACCCAGACACAACCTTACCCCTCTGTATCCCTTCTCCGACTGGCGTGGTCCCTCCTGAGCACGCCAAATGTAGCAAAGCTTAGCTAGGATCCTATGAGCCCTATTGGCTCCTGCAGCCCATGTGGTAGGAACCCTAGAGGCTGCTGGGACTTGTAGTCCTTCCTCATGGAGCCTGAAAATGGCCGCCGCACTGCCCTAGCCACTGCACATGCATGAGGCCTCAATGTGCATGCACCTTTAATAAAGATAGCCAGTAGTTCCAAACCACCCCGGAGCTCCAGATACAGCCGCAGCCTCACAGTGCCACCCGAGTCCCCCCTGCAGTCTCCCCCCCATCCCCGAACACAGCTGGAGGTAAAACGGAGTCGGGGCTACAACCTCCCCCTGGTGGAGACTCCAACGACCCTGCTTGGAAAACCGTATAAGCATAACATAGTTTAGATAATAAAAATGCTGTACATATTATATAACTTAACGAATGCAGTACTTTAAACAATATAGCAGAGTTCTGTGAGCATGGCTATTACAGACACTAGCCTGCTCTGAGACAGCTGCTGAGACTCATAATGGAGGCCTTTTCCGCTAGCCGATAGGTGCATTGCAGGCTGGCTTTAAGTCGCTATTCATATTTGAAAGAGCAGTATTGGGTACCCCATCGGTAGATACCCAGAGGCGGATGTCCACAGGCAGTCATGCCTCTCGCCCGAACATCAGAAAGTACTGAGTGTACCTTGTGGATTCATGTTGGGTGCAATTATATGCATGCACCAGTGCCTCAACATGCTTACTCCATTTGTTTTTTTGTGAGCCCGTTAGGGTGCCTGGCATGTCGAGCAGCGTTCGGTTGAACCTTGCCGGCAGAGTGCCTCCCTCTGGATGATACAGAGTGGTCTAAACTTCTGGATGTTGAGCAATTTAAGTCTCTGCCCTGGTCATAGTGCATCCGATTCGGGAGACTGTAGTGGATGAAGTATTTCTCTCTCACAGCACTTTAGCCACCGTTACCGCCTTTGGATCTTTGGTATGGAACACTTGGGCATACCGCGTATAGTGGTCAGTCACCACCAGCATATTCCCGATGCCTCTTGAATTGGGCTCAATGCACAAGATGTCCATGCAGACGAGATCCAGGGCCTATTGGGGCTGTGCGGCTGGGCAGTGTCTTCCGCTGGACAAACCGCAGACATCTCCGGCAATACCGCTCTACTGACTCCCGCATTTTTGGCCAGAAGAATCAATCTCTCACTAGGCCGAAGGTCTTGTCTATGCTCAAATGCCCATACTCATCATGCAGAGATCGTAGAACTTGGCCCTCCAGGCATTGGGGTACTATCAGTTGTCTTCTATCAGGGTGTTTATGGTATGGGACAATAGTGTAGAGGAGGCCACGATCTACTGTATGTGGAACTTATCCCATTCTTTCATAATGACCGTTGGTAGGGGGCCACTTCATCAAGAAGGGGTTGTTTCGTTGAATGGCCTGGTATATAGCCTTAGCCACCGGATCCCTCATCTGGTATATCACCAGTTCTTTCCAGATGATGATATAATCTGGGATGACAGACATGCCTTCGAGATGGCAATACGCCGTAGGGAGTGCCGTCGGCTGACATCCCAGGGAGTTGGCTACTCTCAGCCCGGAGAATGCGATCTTGTGCTCCACTATGGCAGCAGTGGATAACATTGCCCGCATTTAAGGGCCAGGGATTTCCTCCCACAGATCGTCGTCTTGAGTTGTACTCAGTCCAGGTCTCCTGGAGAGAGCATCGGCTCCAATGTTTCGGGTTATATTTCAAGGTGAACTGATAATTGGAGAGAGCCGCCAGCCATCTGTGACCGGTGGCATCCAATTTGGTGGATGTAAGGATATATGTCAGAGGGTTGTTGTCCGTTCGGACTTCGAAAGAAACACTGAACAGATAATCATGGAGTTTCTCCACTACTGCCCACTTGAGGGCGAGGAACTCAAGTTTATGAACTGGATAGTTCTGTTCACTTGGGGTTAGACTTCGGCTTACGTACACCACTGGGCAAAGGCCAGCAGGATACTTTTGGTGCAGTACAGCTCCCAGCCCGTTGAAGCTTGCATCCACATGTAATACATATGGCAGCTCGGGATCTGTGTAAGCCAAGACGGGTGCTTTGGTGAGGCTTTTCTTAAGGTTCATGAACGCTTTCTCGCAGACGGACATCCACTTATCTCCTAGTGGGGTCCGGGCGGTTGATGCGGCCTTCTACCGAGGTTCCTCTGGGTAGATTCTCAGGAGGTTGTTGAGGACCTTGACTTTGCTGGAGTAGCCTTCCACAAAGTGGCGGTAGTATCTGCAGGATCCCAGGAGGGACCGTAGCTCCATCACGTTGTTGGGTCAGGGCCAGTTCACCACAGCTTCATCGTTGGTGGGGTCGGATCCACTCTGTCTGTGGATACTATATGACCCACGTAGGTGACTGACGTGCAGCAGAAACGGCATTTGTCCAGGTATAACTTTAGGCCTTCTTTATCCAGTCTGTCGAATACCTTCCACAGTCATTCCTCATGCTCTTCTTGAGTCTTCCCAAACATGATAATATTATCCAGGTAGACTAAATACTCCTGTAGATTCATGTCTCCGATGGTCTTTTCCATCAACCGTTGGAAGGTTGCCGGGGCACCGCAAATGCCTTGTGGCATTTGGGTGAACTAATAGAAGCCGAGGGGACAGACAAATGCTGTCTTCTCCTGGTCTTAGGAGCTCATAAGTACCTGGTAATACCCAGACCACAGGTCCAGCACGCTGAACCTTTGGTTCCTGACAGTGCATTGAGGAGTTCTTCTATCCTCGGCAGGGTGTATTGGTTGGGGATGGTACGATTGTTCAGGGTCCAGTAGTCTACACACAGGCAGACTGACCCATTCTTTTTGTGCACCACTATGATCGGAGAAGTGCAGGGGCTACGGGATTCAGTCACAATACCCACTGTCTCATTTCTTTCAAGACATCCATTACGTCTTCCACATCTCTAGGAGCGATGCGTCGGAAATGCTCCCGGAAGGGCGTGGTATCATTTAGGCGGATCGTGTGCTGGTCGCTCTACATCCATCTCGCTGGTGGAGAACACTTCCCGGCGTTCTTCCACTTTGGCAATTAGTCTTTCCTACCACTCGGCTGACAGGGTCGATTCCCCGAAATCAAATGGCAACTCGGCCAGCTGATCTTGCGCGGCGGCGGTGTTCACTTGAGCCCCCGTCTTGACGGGGGTAACTGGCTATATCTGACCCAGTCTTTGACCTTGGTCGAATGACATGGTGTATGGAGAAATGCTCTGATAAACACCTTGATCGTCCCCGGAATTGAGGACTTCCACTTTCGTACCTCTGGCACGATCTTATACCCTCTATTGACGTCTTCCTCAGGTGTACTCTCTAGAGAGAAGTAATGGTCGGCCTCATCACGACCCGGGTAGCAGCACACTGCGTCCACTCCCCCTGGTGGAATCCCAGTCAACCCTGCTGTGTGATTAAATAGATCACCATACCCCTCCTGGGTCGAGATCCTGCAGCACTATTCCTTCAGTAATGGATGGATCCGTAGAGAAGACCGTGGGAGTTCACCAGCCTCCTGTAGATAAGCTTGTATCACTGCCCGCACCACATCGGCATTGGTCCCCAAGATAATTGGGGAGCTGGGATGTTCTCGGTGCTCGGGGCATATCAGAGCCTCCACTTCCATGGTGTGACACTTGCCAGGGGTTCAACTGCGGTATATCCAGCCATACTTTCACCACACCGTCGATGGGGTAGTCTTCATTGCTGAGACCCCATCGCTTCATCTTCTCTGCCGACAGCATGGGCAGGTGCTTAAGATGTTGGTCGTAGAAGGGTCGGTATATGATAGTCACTTATGACCCAGTGTGATGGTAGGGGGTAGCCAGGCTATCAAAGGTTTAAGCATGTTTGGTTACCCCTGATCTGTGTGGTGGGTTAAAAGAGATTGCTGGGGTTCTGTGTGTTGTTTGTTAACCTATTTTCAGCTGTCTCCGCTGTTGGAGGTTATTGGCCCCTCCTTCCCAGGTTTTAAGCCTCTCCACACTTCCCAAGTCAGCAGGTCCTTTTCATTTTACTGGATATAGATCCAATGTTTGTCTTTCTCCCTCCTAATAGAGGTAAATGAGAATTTTAATCCTAATAGAGGTATATTAGAATTTTATCTGGCAGTGTTAGTACCTGCGAACAGGGTCTGCCTTGTCGTGGCTCGCAGGCTTACAATGCTTTGGCCAAAGGGTTAAACTAAATGACCCTTTTTCAAAAGAATATATAAGTATTTTACTGTGTATTTTTGTCATATTGGATGTAGCATTGGGCTTCTCTGTCGCTTGTTGTATACCCTTACCATGCTCAATAGCTCTCCTTTTTGACACTTTTATACATATATATTTTGTGGGGACTCAGGGGTTCCCAAAAAGAGCTTGCTGGAGTTCTGTGTGTTGTGGGTTTATAGAGTGTCAGATCTTGAGCCCAAGGTTGGTGCAAGCATTACCTGTAATTATGCGACTCACCACTAGGGGTCCCTGCTTCAGCACAGCCCAGAAAGGTAACTGGGGCATAGGGTTATGAGGCGTCCCTGAAATAGTCAAGGGGTCCCTAGATTAATGGGGATACCCAGTAACTGCCCAGGTCACCCAGAACCTGTATAGGGGTTATGAGGTGCTCCAACCATGCTTCAGCCCAACCCAGAAAGGTAAATGGGGCATAGGGATGTGAGGTGCCCCTGAAACAGTCAAGGGTTCCCTAGGTCAATGCGGATACCAAGTAAATGCCCAGGTCACCCCGAACCAGTATAGAGGATCTGGGGGTACTCCAATCATCTATAAGGTTGAGGGGACTTTTAAAAGTCCAGCCCTAAATTTATTGTAGAGAGTGTGGGGAATATGGCTGGTAAAAAATAATGTGCAGCTTTTTACTCTATTTCCCATACCAGGCAGACATAGGTTTTTAAAGTGTATATTTTATTAACAAAGTGCGTTAGGTACATGTAAGAGACGTGTGCAGAGGTACGCAATTGAGACCGTTTAAAGTGAAACTAAAATTATGCTTTATGGCGCCTGTCCCTTTAGCACAGCAAAAGCATTCAAAATAAGCAAAAGAAAACCTGCTCCACTTATCTACACATGTAGTCCAGCCCTCTCTAACTAGGTGGTTAGCTAAGCTAATTACCAGCCCCAAATATATATACATATATACAACAGTCCCATAAGAAAGTCTTATCTGTTTCTTGTAGTTGTAGGGGGAGGCTTGTCTGCTCTCCTGGGTCAGCACCCTTGTATGCTAAGGCAATGTCTGTCCAGGTATACAGGTCTGGACCCCTTTGTCTTGCTGTCAGCCTGCAGTCTCTTTGCAGCTGAAGACATCTGTCCTCCCTTGGTTCAGCCCCCAATTGTGAGACTCAGGAATCCTCTTCCTGTGTCTCACATGACACTTTCACAGAGCTCTGATTATGCAGGTGAAGTTGGTTAATTGTTGGAGTGCAATTAACCAGCACACTGCTGGATTAAAGACAAGTTTCTTAACAAGGATAAATCCCTGTTACATACCTCCCCTGTTTGTGGGAAGCTTGGGCTTACCACGGCCGAAGCCCATCCTTCCACTCTCCTTTAAGATATCTCTGTGACTTGAATAAGAGTGGATGGAGGAAGAGAACCCTCAGTCCCGCTGGGATTGGAGCCCTTTCTCCAGTTTATTCGTGTCTCTTCCCGAAGGTGCTTGAGATCAGCACTCCTCAGTCGCTCGAGGAGGACTTTTTCCAAGTACAGTCTTTTTACTAAGTGCGTGGTCATGAGATTTCCCCTGCATCGGGCTCTCCTCTTTTTGTAGACAGACTGTATGGGGACAGTTGCAGGGCGTTTAAGAAAAGCCCTTTGAGTTTTCCACTCTTGAAGCTGTCTTTCTGCACTTTTTCCACTCACTGGAGTTGCTAGTTCAGCTTCTTGGGATTGAGTTGCAATTCGACATCCACTTCCAGAGAACGTCCTATCTTTTCAGCTTCATCAGCTAAGGATTCTTCTGGTTTTGATTCTGCACGTATACCTTTTTTGTTGCCTGTTGGGTGGCTGAAGGTTTAGCTAGTGCTTGTTTAGGTGGTTCAAACTTTGCAACCTTGTTTTTCAGATGAGGGTTGTTCTCAGCTCTCACTGTACCCTTGTCTTCATGGGTTTTAGTTGCTGTTGGAAACTGATGCTTTGGCAGGGTCAATACCTTTTCTTGTAGTACCGTAATCTCATCCGCGAGAGATCCCTGTTTCTTGAGCGAATCCTGCAATTCTACCCTCTGAGGGCATTCATCTCCTCACTGTGCTTTCTCTGATCTTGCTTCCACATCTCCATTATATTGTGAAGCACTGTGAATTTCTTTGCTCGGGCCGCAGCTACTTGTCTCAGTTTCTGGACCTTCTTGTGCTTCCTCTTGTACCGAGTCACTTGGCCTCCAGCGATGCTTTGATGATGGTCAGGGTAGCCTTCAGTTACTCCTGCTGCTTTGCGGGGACACACTGGGTAATCAGACGTTACTGCAGCAGTTGTACTTCTTTATCAGCCCGCAGATTTTCTTCCTGCAGAGTTTGCTGCTTCTCCTCAGCATTCTGGAGGTACGTACGCAGACCTTGCAGTTGGTTCTGCAGTAGGTGCTCTGCTTCAAACTTCTCATCTTCCAAAAAAGTTTCCTTATTTTTTCAAGCTTGTGCAGCTTTTCATTCTTTTTATTGATGTGGTCTGTCAAATCAGAATTTTCTTCTTTCCGTCTAAAATTTTCTCTTTTTGCAGTCTCTATAATATTCAGGGCCTCCTTGTAGTCCACCTTCAATTTACGCACTTCTGCTTTGAGATTCCCGGTCTCCTGGCGGGAGACTTCCATCTCTAGGTTGAGGATCTGAAGCTCCTCTGAGAGACCTTGAGACCCATATTAAGACTGAGGATAGTTTTTTGAGAGATGTCCAGCTCCTCAGTGAGACTATGAAGTTCCTTTTTAGAGACTTCCAGTTCTGTGCGGCAACTGCTGATCTCTTGATGTGAGGCATCCAGTGCCATGCGGAGAGTATGAACTTCCTTCTGGGATATGTCCACCTCTGTCCGGACACTGTTGACCTCCTGGTGTGAGGCATTAAGTTCTATGCGGAGAGTGTGAACCTCATTCTGAAAGACTTCCACCTCTCTATGGCACTTGCGAACCCCTTGCTGAAAAACTGTAATCTCCTTCAGTGCCTTCTCATACTTCTGCTTTACAGTAAATTAGCAATAATTCTATCAGATTTGCTCTTTTTTCCACCATGGTGGCAATAGTAGTGTTTGCAGTGACTAGCTCAGTCTTGAGATTCTCCAATTCGGTCTTGGCTGCAGAGTAAATTGCAAGCCCAGTCTTCTGTAGTTCAGCATTATTTTCTCTCTCCATTTCCAATTCTTCACAGAGCAGATCACAGTTATACCTGGCAGCTTGCAATGCATCTTCAGGGCTGGTCAAGGGATCGTCACTCACTGATTCCGGCTCCGCTTCCCTGGTATGGTTGGTTGAGGGTTTCTCACTATTAGCACCGGACAGACACTTCTTTGGGGTACACGACTTCTGCCTTGGGCCCTCTGGATATTCCATCATCCGTGTGACGAGTCTTCCATTTTCTCTAGGCTGCAGAGCATTTCGGACCCCCTTTTTCTCAGCGGGATCTGTGGACGTGTCTGTTCCTTCCACGGTAAGTGCAGAACCGCTCTTCTTTTTCCGCCTTTTTGTTTTGGATGACTCCGTCCCATCAGGGATACTGGGGTCTCCATCTTGATTTGAAACTTCAGCAGCTTCACTGTATCCGCCAGGCTTTCCTTGCAATTGCTGGCAGGAATATTCAGGGTCAGAGAGACCATTTTGTTCGGTGCGTTCCGAGTTCGTTCAGGCACCCCGACCATTCTTGGGGTGTTGTGGGTGTGACTCGGTTCGGGTTCCCCATAAGAGATGTCTTCCTCCTTATCAGACCGGAAGGGCCACTCTTTCATGGGGTAGGGTTCATTACAGGAACGTCACATCTTGTCCTCCATTTTGGGGCTATCAGGTGTATTTTTCTTCCTGACCTCAGGAGGCGCTATTGCAGCTGTTGTCACTGTATTTGCTGGAACCCCAAATTGTGGTAGTCCTACAGGTGGGCAGACTTTGCTTGTAGAGTTCGTAGCTCTCACAGGCGTCTCTGTAGACTTTTTCTTCTTCTTTACTTTGGTATGTTTTACAACATCAGCAGTCCTGGGCACGCATTCTTTCTCATCAGTGATACTGGATGTGCACTTGCTAAGTAAAACTTCTGTACCTTCCTTGGGTCCACAGCGTACTTCTTGCTGCTGCATTTCCTTGGCTCATTGAAAAAAATTGTCCTCTGGCTGCTGCCCTTTTCTGGGGCCACGTAGGGGCCATCCTCATTGTCCCCTAAAGGGACATTGCTCCGTGTGGCTGGGCTCTTTACACCAGGAACACATTTTCTTCCCCATTCTTGCAGAGTCTGTATTTGACTTCAGCAGGGCGGCCATTTTAAATTCCTAGTTTTTTTTCTTTTTCTTTAACCAGTGGTGGGGTAGACTCTGGTCACAGCATCAGTCCCTTGTGTGGGTCACCATCCATTGGGACATCACCATGGCAGTCAACTAGCACTGTACTCCACAGATTGGATGCATCCCATTTTATGTCTATGATGTTGGCTTTAGTGAACCCCGTTCTCTGTCTCAGGGTGGCGCGCAGATCAGGCAAGGGTAGGGATACCGGAACCTGGCTGATGGCGACCACATGGCTGGGCGACGCTTTGCGTCGTAGGGCCCACTTGTGAACACTATGGTGTGACGGCAGGGACATATTCCCTTCTGGATGAGATTGTCTTACATTAAGATTGGGCACCCTGTCTGCCATCTCAGCAGCGCCTCCAATGCAGCCCCTTTTCCTCCATCACTAAAGGAACTACCAGTACTGCTGTTACCTGTTTGGCTACCAGGAGGCCTGAGCCTCCGCCACTGGGAGCCTGGGGTGATATCTCGTTCGCCTCGGTGCAGCGCCTCCACCTACGAGGGATCCCAACGTGGTGGGATAAGCCCCTCTCAGGAACAATACCAATAATAATCACACATGGTATATAATAACTGGTTTTACTGAACGCAGGAAAATCAACCTGTACCCCACAGTATATAGCACACACACACACACACACACACACACACACACACAACCCCAATCCACCAGATGCGTGTCCCCAATGTACAATATCTCTGATGTCCTTTCCAAACATCAGGGCACATCCAAAAGTGTGTGGAATAGCGCTATCCCGTGAACTGTTGGTGCACAAGTGAGGTACCTGCCCGGGGCTCCTGCACACGGGTACTGCTGAATAACAAACGTCTGATCCAACGTCATCGTCATCCACCTCTATGTGGGGTGAACTCCCGTTGAAGGGTCTCACCTTTGAAAGTCTATGACTGCGACAGTGATCTGATCCCAGACTACAGGCCGCAATCACCGCGTGGCGTCTCACTGGTGATATACCCTGACTATCAGCAGCTACTGGGGAATGTCCCAAGCTATGGGCTTTTCCTGTAGCAGCCACAACCTACTGTGAGTCGGGGCCTATCTGGGGCCTAAGGGGGGGTGTCTGGCCTAGTCTGGGATACCACCTGCACCCAGACACTACTTTACCCCTCTGTGTCCCTTCTCTAGCTGGCATGGTCCCTCCTGAGCGCACCAAATGTAGCAAAGCTTAGCCGGGATCCTATGAGCCGTATTGCTCCTGCAGCCCATGTGTTAACAGCCGTAGAGGCTGCTGGGACTTGTAGTCCCTCCTCGCGGAGCCTGATAATTGCCACCGCACTTCCCTAGCAACTGTGCATGCGCATGTGCCTTTAATAAAGATGGCCACAGCCAGTACTGCCAAACCACCCCGGAGCTCCCGATACAGCCGCAGCCTCACAGTGCCGCCCGAGTCCCCCCTGCAGTCTTCCCTCGCTCCCGCACACAGCCGGAGGTAAAACGGGGTCAGGGCTACACTTAGTTGGGACACCTTAACAAATTGCTTGGGAGTTTAAAAAGGTGCAGAAATAATTTATGAGACTAATATTATTTGACAAAGAGAAATATTTGGAAACAAGCGGCAAGAATGAAACTTGGCTACATTATTGTGCTGAAAATGTAGTTAAAAACACAGACCTATTCAGTGTGCTGTGTAGCAGCTCCCCTTGTGCTATAAAACAGCTCAGTACTAGAGATGGGAGAAAACTTTGCACAGGGAACTTGGACATTTGCTGCTGGGGAAAATTAAGTGAACAAATGGAACTTCAACTGAAATAAAAAGTACTAATTTGTACACAAACAAAATCAACAAATAGTCTTCACTCCGACATTTCGCACATTTGTAAATATGCTTACTTTAAGTTGGCGAAGTTAGACAGTTTCAGACATTTTTATTCAGCATCTTCACAATAATATTTTATTTAGATATTACTGGACAGCTTTCTGTGAGCTCATTAATTTACACTCCCCCTTAATTTCAGCAGTCTCCCTCAAAACTTCTCCTCATCCATTCACACTCATCACATCTTACTGCCATTACTCCCCCATCCTCCAATTCCCTCTGCAACCCATTTATACAAACCCTAGCACTGTCTAAGGCAGTGATTTCCAACCACTTTTTGTTTGGAGGAACCCTTGAAGTATTTTGAAAAATCTCGGGGAACCCCTATCTGGCTGACACATATTAGGTTTGACAGGGGTCAGTCACAACATTTCACACCTCACGAGCCACCTCTATTTCCCACCATCTACCCATGTATTGCTCTCCAATCCATCTCACTAACTCCCCCCCCTCCCGCCTCGCATGTATTTATCCCTTGCGTCTCACTCGTACTCCCTCTTTTCCTCACTCCCTCCCTCCCTCCTGCCCCCCTCTCTTCTCTCACTCGCCCCTACCTTCCGTCAATTACCACACTCTCTCTCAATCCACCCTACAAAATACATACCAAAAAACCCCACCCCCAGGGGGGAGGTCTGTGGTCCATAGGAAGAACCCCTGAGACTGCTTCAAGGAGCCCCAGGGTTCCACGGAACCCTGGTTGGGAATCACTGGTCTATGTCCGTGCTTATAGTCCCCGCAACAGCGACACGGCATCGCGTCAAAACAAATGTATTGCATCCGTCGTGTGCGCTTATAGTAGGAGCGACGTGACGGAGCAATGGCTTGGTCGTGATCGCTGGAAGTCACTTCAATATGATTTTTTCAGCGACTGCAGCGCGACGTCAGCGTCGCAGGGACTATAAGCGCGGCCTAATGCAGAAAAACTCTGGCAGCAGCCACAGGGCGCACACCAGATGCTGTTTGTGACTGCACAGGCCAGTTCAATACACCGCAGACTCATATTAAGTAATGATTTCAGCCACCTCTCAGCTTTAGGCTACCATTGCTCCACTCCCACTCTTTAACCCACAAACCTTCTTCCTTAATTTCCCATTCTCTACTGTCATCTCCCTCATTCTGAAGCTATGAACTCTATCTGCTTCTCACATCACACCAAAAAGAATAATAATAAAATAAAAACAAACAAGAAAGCCCTATCGTACTCTCTCTTCCTCTCCTCGGTCACTTCTACTGTACTCCTACACTGTGGCAACATGTCCCATTCATTTCCAACTCTCTGAGCCTTCTAGGCATGACAGAAACCTGTCTCCCCCCGCCCAGACACTGCCTCTTTTGCTGCACTCTCCTATGGTGGGCTCTTCCTCAGCCACACCCAGACCAGGGAATAGACAGGGTGGAGAGTTGGCATACTACTTTCCCCGCCATGGCAATGTGATGTCATGATGACCAGATGCTGGAGCCGAGGTTAGAAGGGGGCGCACAGAAAGGGGGACAGCCGGCAGGGGGTCGCAGGGAAGAAAGATTGTGGTCCCCTGTTCCACCCTATGTAACATCTCCCCTTTCCCCTAAACCTTAATGGGTTCAGCTGCCAGACTGGGCCATAGTCATAGTCCAACCTGAGCCACACCTTATATGGGCGGTGTAGACGGACGTTCACAGAGGTACACAATTAGGAGGCTTTATAATGTGAAATTATAATGGCTTTATTGTGCCTCTTCCTTTTCATCAGGAAATTATCCAAACACTGGGGGAACAAAGCTTCCCTTCACTTGGGAGTATTTCTAGTGAAATCCTATGCAATTAGTTCACATCACATCTCACAGCCCCAAAACATATAGCATGAAAATAAGCAGATATAAGCAGTCTCTTAACAATAAAAGTCTTATCTGTTTCTTAGAGGGAAAATCTTCTCACTTCCTGGTTCAGCTTCAGGTGTAGTAGTTTTCCCTGTGTCTTGAAATCAGCTCTGCTGTGCAGAGCTCAAGACTGGTCAGCTCCAAAGGTCAGCTCTCAGTCAGAGCTAAGGAGTCACTTCCTGTCTCAAAGGCAGGCTTTTTGTAAACAATCTAATCAGGCAGGTGGTGTTTAGTAATTAACTACCACACTGCTAGATTAAAGGCACAGTGCTGTTAAAGGAACAGGGATAAGTCCACTGTTACATACCTCCCCTGTTTGTCGGAAGCTCGGGCTTACCACGGCCAAAGCCCATCCTCCCACTCTCATTCTAGATATCTCTGTGACTTGAATGAGAGTGGATGGAGGAAGAGAACCCTCTGCCCCACTGGGATTGGAGCCCTTTCTCCAGTTTATTTTTGTCTCCTCCCGAAGATGCTTAAGATCAGCACTCCTCAGTCGCTCGAGGAGGACTTTTTCCACGTAAAGTCTTTTTATCGCGTGCGCGGTCTTGAGATTTCTGTTGCGTCGGGCACTCCTCTTTTTGTAGATAAAGTGTATGGCAACAGTTGTAGAGCAGTTAGGACTAGCCCTTAGAGTTATCTGCTCTTGAAGTGGTCTTTCTGCAGCTTCTCCACACCACGGAGCCGCCAGTTCAGCTTCTTCAGCTAAGGATTCTTCTGGCTTTGATTCTGCACTCCTACCTCTGTTTGTTGCCTGTTGGGCAGCTGTAGGTTTGGCTAGTGCTTTCTTTGGTGGCTCAAACTTTGTCATTTTGTTTTGAAGTTTCATGGAGTCCCCAACTCTCACTGTACCCTTGTCCTTGCGGGCATTAGTTACTGTGGGATACTGGTGCTTGGGCAGAGCCAATACCTTTTTCAGTATTGGAGGAACCTGTATCAGAGTCTCCTTCATATTCTGGAGCTCTGTAATTTTTGTCGTCAAGGTTGCCGCTGCGTCTGTTTTCTCCTTGGTGTACTGACTCAAGGGAATGGAACAGTCTCGCTGTCTCTCCAGCTTTTGCTCCAGTTTCTGAGCCTTCTCACGCTCCCGCTCATACAGAGTCACCTGGTATCGAAGCTCCGCTTCCAATGATGCTCTGAAGACATGCAGCGTGGCCTTTAGCTCCTCATACTGCTCTGTGGGGACGTACTGGGTATTCAGACATTCTTGCAGCGCTTGTACCTCTTTAGCAGCCTGCAGTTTTTCTTCCTGTAGCGTTTGCTGCTTCTCCTCAGCATACTGGAGGTGTGTACGCAGACCTTGCAGTTGGTTCTGCAGTCGGTGCTCTGCGTCAAACTTGTCCTTGACTTCTTCTGTTAACTGAAAATTTTCTTCTTTCAGTTTTAAGTTTTCTCTTTTTCATCTTGAATTTTCTCCTTTTTGAGTTTCTGTATTCTTCAGGGCCTCTTTGTAGTCCTCCTTCCATTTACGCACATCTGCTTTGAGAATGACAATCTCCTGGCGTGAGACTTCCTTCTCTAGGTTGAGGGTCTGAAGCTCCTTCTGAGAGACTTTGAGATCTGTTTCAAGATTACCAATAGTTTCTTTAGCAATGTTAGTGAGACTGTGTAGTTCCTTTCTGGAAACTTCCAGGTCTGTGTGGCAGCTGTAGGTCTCATGATGTGAGGCATCCAGTGCTCTGCGGAGTGTCTGAACCTCTTTTTGAGATACGTCCACCTCTATCCGGACACTGTTGACCTCCTGTTGTGAGGCATTCAGCTCTATGCGAAGAGTGTGAACCTCTTGCTGGAAGACTGTCATCTGCTTCAGTGCCTCCTCATACTTTCGCTTTAGCGTAGCCACCATTTTATCAGATTGGCTCTGCTTTTCCTCCATGGCAGAAATTGTAGCATTTGCAGTATCTAGCTCAGTCTTGAGATCCTCCAATTCGGTCTTGGCCGCAGAGTAAATTGCGAGCACAGTCTTCTGTAGCTCAGCATTATTTTTTCTCTCCCTTTCAATTCTTCACAGAGTAGATCACAGTCATCCCTGGCAGCTTGCAGTGCATCTTCAGGGCTGGTCAAGGGATCGTCACTCACTGGCTCCGACTCCACTTCCCTGGGATGGTTGGCCGAGGGTTCCTCACTGTTGGCACCGGACAGACACTTCTTTGGGGTACACGACTTCTGCCTTGGGCCCTCTGGATATTCGGTTACCCGCGGGACAAATTCTCCATTTTCTCTAGGCTGCAGGGCAACTCGGTCCCCCTTTTCCTCCACAGGATCTGCGGACGTGTCTGTTCCTTCCACGGTAAGTGAACAACTGCTTTTCTTTTTCTTTTTCCGCCTTTTTGATTTGGATGACACAGTCCCTTCAGGGATATTGGGGTCTCCATCTTCATTTGAAATTTTAGCAGCTTCATTATATACGCCAGGCTTTTCTTGCAGCTGCTTTAGCTGACAGAAATATTCGGTGATCCACTGCTCCCGCTCTGTCTCCCGCTGATCATATTCGTCATCAAAGGGAGTGGTCTTTTCTGTTCGTGCCGAGTTCAGGCACCCCCACCATTCTTGGGGTGTTTTGTGGGTGTGACTCGGTTCGGGTTCCCCGTAAGAGATGTCTTCCTCTTTATTGGACTGGAAGGGCCACTCTTCCGTGGGGAAGGGTTCATTACAGGAATGCTGCATCTTGTCCTCCATTTTTAGGCTATCAGGTGTAATTTTCTTCCTGACCTCAGGAGGCGCTATTGCAGCTGTTGCCACTTTATTTGATAGAACCCCAAATTGTGGTAGTCCTACATATGGGCATATTTTGCTTGTAGAGGTCGTAACTCTCACAGGCATCTCTGTAGACTTTTCTTTCTTGGGTAATTTTTTTTTCAATATCAGCAGTACTGTGCATGCATTTTCTTTTATCAGGTATACAAGATGTGCAGTTGCTAGGTAAAAAAGTCTATTTGCTCTACACCATTTACTTGCTAGGTGCAATCTCTCCGCTTCAGCAACAGAATTTGGTTTTCTGCCTGAGTTCAGTAATTTTCAGTCTCATCTTTGGGTATTATGGCATTCACACTTCACACTTTGGGTGTCTGTTTTGCTCCCAAGATAATAGGCATACTTTTTTACTTGGAGAAAAAAAAACATTCTTTGCAGTGGACTCAACACTCAGCAATTGGCTTTGAAAAATCTTTTCCTTAATAGGGCAATTTTACACTCAGCATTTGTTTGCTAAAAATTCCCCTGCTTCAGCACAGTCTTGTATCAATTTTCACACTTTTCTGCATATACTCCATTCACAGCTGGTAGCCCTATGCGGTGTGGCAACCTTTATTTGCAAAATCAGTACCACTCGTGGGTCACCATCTGTATTCACTGCTTCAGCGAAACTTTTGAAAACAACAAGCACCTATCCCTTTTAAGGGCTGACTCACTTCTTGAACCCTGACTATGGCTGGAAGGCAAAACCCCTATTTCAATGACCATATTACGCTTTGTGATAGGCAAATAAAGTTTTAGCTGCTTCAGCAGTCTTTCTCCTCTTGGGATTGGGGCAAAGAGTCCATCTGTGGTTTTGTAAGTTTCAATGCAGTGTAAGTTTCAGTGGTGTGTCCCTTTAACTCTGATCTCTGCTGCATGAGGTTTTTTGTTGTTGTTTTTTTCTCAGACTGTTTGTAGGCAAAAAGCATTAAAAAAAATTCACATAAAAATCTCCGGTCCTTTTTAACTACAAGGACACCTCTTCTCCCACCTCGGACACCAAATGTAGACGGACGTTCACAGAGGTACACAATTAGGAGGCTTTATAATGTGAAATTATAATAGGCTTTATTGTGCCTCTTCCATTTCATCAGGAAATTATCCAAACACAGGGGGGAGGAACAAAGCTTCCATTCACTTGGGAGTATTTCTAGTGAAATCCTATGCAATTAGTTCACATCTCCATTAGTTAAGCATGTCTCGCAGCCCCAAAACATATAGCATGAAAATAAGCAGATATAAGCAGTCTCTTAAGAATAAAAGTCTTATCTGTTTCTTGGAGGGAAAATATTCTCACTTCCTGGTTCAGCTTCAGGTGTAGTAGTTTTCCCTGTGTCTTGAAATCAGCTCTGCTGTGCAGAGCTCAAGACCGGTCAGCTCCAAAGGTCAGCTCTCAGTCAGAGCTAAGGAGTCACTTCCTGTCTCAAAAGTAAACAACACTGTATGGTGCTCTAGCACAGACCTGACCATTTGCTGGGTAATTTACATATTAGGACATAATTCCATATCCTTGAAGTGTCCCACGTTTAAATGAACCCTCTATTCATGTCACACCATTTCCATTGCATCAATAAGCTGGAAGAGCAACATCTCTTGATTGATGAATACTCACACTTGCTTGTGTCCAGTCTCATACATTGAATTGGATTTCTATGGTGTAAAAGGAGCAAATCACTCACTGTTTGTAGAAGGGTCTTCTGTGGGTCTTTTCTTCCATGGATGTGTGCTGCCTGTTCTCCAGAATATTCACAGGTTCGACAGGGAGAGATGGAGCACTACAGGAAAAAACTGCTAGAGAGTTGAAACATCCTTTTGGAAGATATTCCTTTGGATTTGAACACAAGGATGAAAAAAGGCTTCTTGAGACATGATTGGCTATCGTTTTGGCTTTCCTGAAAACAAAACGAGGGCCCTCTCTGTATACTTTATTTAATAAAAAAGGATGTTTCAAATGTTATAAGTGCATATCTTGTGCTTATATGATGCAGTCACACAACTTTGTATCCTTTAATACAGGACAGTCATACCCCATCAAGTCGTTCATAAACTGTAATGCCACATTCATAGTCTATTTATTGGACTGTGGATGTGGCAAACAGTACGTGGGACGCACCACACGAGCGTTAAAAGTCAGGATGAGGGAGCACATCAGACTAATTAAATTGGGAGATCTTACACATCCTGTATCTCTACATTTTACAAATTGCAAACAAGGAGACATTACCAAACTTAAATATAGAGGAATTGAACATATTGAGAAACCCTATAAGGGGGGCAACAGGCTAGACTTACTGGATAAAAGGGAACTCTTCTGGATTTTTACCCTAAACACGAGAATTCCGTTCGGTTTAAATTCAGAGTGGGATCTAAATCCATTTCTAAAATGAATTGTCATAATCATAATTATTCAATTTTCATTGCATGGTACTTTTTGTAAGGTTGGCAGACTTAGTCCAAAGAAAACACTGTTTAATCAATATCAATTAACATCTTATCCAATACTAAAATGAACATAATATATAAAATAATGTGTAAACAAATAAAATATTGGTTAACAATATAAAACATTATGGTTCAAACATCTGATGATTCTACATATACATGGATCACAGGGAATTCTGTATATGTGACTTCTATTTCTTAGCTAAATGGACTAGGCAGGTTATGGGGTATATAGCTCAGCAGTAATCTTTTGCAAATAATCTAAGATGATATTCTCATAGTTATATGAATGCCTGCTCTATGTCTAATTCTATGCTTGTGGTTATCTGGAATCATTTTCAAGAGTCACATACAGTTATCCTAAGAATAAACATCATTAACTAATTAGGATTTTTTTTAATATTCATTATTGTTGTTTTTAATATTCATTATTGTTGTTTTTAATATTCATTATTGTTGTTTTTAATATTTTTTCCAGGTATACACTTCGTTGAGAGCGAAGACAATGTATACTGTTCACATCTGAAGTATTCAATAAAGTTATTTTAAGTTTTTTTATCATTGTTTGTTACATAACATTAATAAAGTTGTTGTTGCGGTTCGTAGACGCGCTGACGTCACCACTCTACCCAGCGCGACGGCGCGACTCGTGGTGCGTCATGGCAACAGGGCGCGCTCCTCGTGACGCTACTGAGCGATGGGTTAGTGGCGAGGAAAAGCGGGAAAATGAACCTATATCAGGTAAGGGGATTTGCCAGAGGGTATGCACCTTGAGAAAGAGCGGGAGCTCGAAACGCGTTGGTGGGGGCCCTAGGGCTCATTTTTTGTGTACTATGCTCTGATCCAATAAACCTCTTTATTGGGAACACACTCTCTAGCAGTTTTTTCCTGTAGTGCTCCATCTCTCCCTGTCGAACTTCCTGTCTCAAAGGCAGGCTTTTTGTAAACAATCTAATCAGGCAGGTGGTGTTTAGTAATTAACTACCGCACTGCTGGATTAAAGGCACATTACTGAACAGGGATAAGTCCCCTGTTACAGGCGGCCACCTCATCTTCTTGTTTCAACATTGTTCTTCATTCCCTCCAGATTGTAAACTCTCAAGAGCATCTCCCTTATTACCTATTTGTATCTATTTGTGCATGTATGTCCTCACCTGTATGAAACTGGTCATGTAATATACGTAACTCTGTACCGCATTGTACCGCGCTGCGGAATATGTTGGCACTTCACAAATAAACGATAATAATAATAATCATCTTTAATATGAATGGGACTTAAATCATCTCCAGTATGGGAAAGCAGCCCACACAGTATATTAAATAAGTGACAAAGAGACAACTTAAGAAAAATTAAACAAACAATTTCTGAGACATACAGCAACCTAACCTTGAAACCGTGCAGCGTGACACAGTCCTGTTATCTGACAAACTGCACATTTAGGAAATAAAGCTTCTGCTTGCATTAATTTCTAACAGTGCAACACATATTTATGTATAACTCTGATATACCTTTTTTTAACTCAAATGTTAATATGTTTTTATCATAGTGGGTAAGGGGATGGGGCAGGAAGGGGGGAGGAGACTTGTGTTATACAGTATATTACATTGAAGAATTGAACAATATTTTTTGACATTACAGTCACAGCAGTCATCTCGGACAGCACCAAGGTAAGATTGTATTTATATTGCATAATACAGTATTTGTATGAAAGAACTGAGAGAAATGTACTTTCACAGAGCGAAAACATCCTCTGTGAGTATCACCATAGTTCTGGCTTTAGATGAGGATACGGGTCGTGGGAATCTGGCATCATTTGTGCATATTCTCCATGGTTCCCGTATATGTTTTAATCTAGCACATTTATCATTTAATAGGCTAGTCATTTAGTACATTTTTCCATTTGGTAAACAAGCCAAATTTTCTCTTTGATTTTCAGTACCGTTGGGATCTACTACTGTCTATTCCAAAATGTAGCTATAGCACATCTTGTGGCTGTGTAAATGTGAATTATTGCTTGCTAACATGTTCCTGTGCCCGTTGCTCTGGTTTATTTAAGAGAAAACCCCAAGAGTCTGGAACATTATTCATCGCAATTTATTTAATTCACCAATCTATGAATTTTGCCCATCATTTTGTGCCCACCCCATGTGTATGAAGTCGCCCCTTTGACCCCATCCTCTCATACACAGCTACAATATGTTTTTTCATTGATGTTTGATCATTTATAAAAAGTACGGTGTTACAGACAGTACTCCTAAGTAGAATATAGAGTTATATAATGACCGGTGCACGGGAACAATAGGAGGGACCCTTAACCCTCCCAAATCTATAAGGCAACAAAGGTAATGTCCCCGGCAAATGTACAATAAAGGATATATATACACATAGGATATTGACATTGACCTAGGGAAAATCTATGTAAACACAAGATAAGAAATTGCAAAAATGGGAGGGGAGGGAGGTAAGGGAGGGAAGGGAAAACAAGGAAAACACAAGGGGAATTTGGTACAAACAATAAAATGCCTACGGCAAAAAAGCTAGTAAGTGTGGTGGAGCAAAAGAGGGGCAACGTTTCGGGCTGACTACCCCTTCCTGAGGCCCGTTCCCACAGAACCTTAAAAAAAGAACTTGTGGTACATCCCTTCATGCCATACCACAAAATATCTCCCTCCCATCTGAATGGAATATTGAACACAACAAAAATAAGAAAAATAAGAAGAAATCGTGTTTGCATAGACAGGGAAATCTAAAGAGAGGAACACCTATTGAAAATGAATGTGTCTACTTAAGTTTAAACTACTGCTGCCAGTAATCTAATTGATACCTTACTGATGTTATTGGGAGAAATTGTGGTATGATAATATGTACACATGCAGGTGAGTCACTAGAAAATCCAATACTCCTATACACTGTCACGGGACTATAGGAGTGCTCACCACAAACCGGACTGGACCGCGAGGCCGAGGTGGGGATACAGGAAAACCACCGCCCTACAGCCGCGTGAGCGGGTCCGGTAAGCAAAGTAGTGTGGATAGCCTGGGTCGGGGCAGGAGAGTGTAGAATCGTAGAGGTACTTGCCAAAGTCGGGGTCGGAGAGATCAAGAGTAGTCGAAGTCCAAAGCCAAAGTCGAGGAGAGGAGAAGGTAGAAGTCCGTAGGTTGAGCCGGGGTTCGAGGGTGCCAGAGGTCGGGAGTCCAGATTCAAGCAAGGGTCTGTAACGGAATACAAGAGCAGACTGCGAAGTAGCTTGTAGCAAGCACAACCAGAGACTGACTATGCTCAGCAATCAGCTCTGGGCTGGTAGCACTAAATACTGATAGGAGCCAATGAAAACTACCAGCGGTGATGTCAGATGAAGGTAGAGCGCTGATAGGCTGAGGCAGGATGCAGGGCAGGTGTGGGAGGAACAAGTACATTGGCGGCAGTGGAGATGGACGTAGTGGCGTTCGCGCGTGCGCACGACACGCGCGATGGAAGGGGAGGCGGGAGCACGCCAGGAAGAAAGGCAGAAGCCGTCGACGCGCGCGGGGGTCTGCTCCGGCGGCGCGCATATGTGGGAGTCGATGGAGGGAGAGAGGAGAGACCACGGGACCGTACGCCGCGCGGTCCGGCAGCGGAGGTAAGGACAGAAGCGGGCGCCGTGGGTGGCGGCCTTACATACACCTTGTAAACTTGGGGTAAATCACAATTCCTAAATAGAAAGCCAGCAGTGTAACAATCACCAAGAAAAGCAATAACAGGATTGCAGAGGAATAGTATCTCAATTCATACGTGTCACCAGTCTCTGGAGCAGCGTGATCATTTATATTTATATTAAATTTGCAATACTTGCTAAATAATAGATGCTGAAAAGCTTTCTAAAATAGAAATTTTCAATCCCCCAAAATATAGCGCTACTCCAAATCCACGACCTTCATGTGACTGTGGGGATTTCAATAATGAAAAATTAGTGGGGAAATTGTGAACAGATAAAATAAGTGAATAGAAGGAAAGAAAGAATCCCTTTAATGTGACACTAAGAAAGTTCACCCTAATTAAAACTTGATTTTATTATAACTGATTAAAATACATTGTTTGGAATAACCACATACAAAAACAAACATACAATAATATTTAAAAGACAGAGAGGTGTGATAGTGTGTTTAGTGGAGGTATGATTATATATAAATACCTCTTTTATTAATACTTAATAAACCCTATGATAAGGGTGATCGCTATACTAAATAGGTATAGGTATATATCAGACCCCTGAACCAAAACAATGGAAGGAGGTAAAGGCAGATGAATGTGCTTAACTGTTGAATGTAAGGCTGAGTATATTACTGGCTGAGTTGAAGCAACCACTACTCACTGCACATGGTGTAACCAAATATACTATTGTAAGCTCTATTGTGGCAGGTCTGTTGTGAGACCAGCCACATTCACTGCTGATATATAATAAAATCAACCCTAGGGTCTGAGTGCTCTTGCTGCCCACGGACGCAGTCTACAAAGCACTCAGACAGTGTATAACCCACACCTCACCGAGGTAATTACTAAACACCACCTGCCTGATTAGATTGTTTACAAAAACCTGTCTGTTCAGACAGGAAGTGTCTCTCCTTAGCTCTGACTGAGAGCTGACCTTTGGAGCTGACCGGTCTTGAGCTCTGCACAGCAGAGCTGATTTCAAGACACAGGGAAAACTACTACACCTGAAGCTGAACCAGGAAGTGAGAATATTTTCCCTCCAAGAAACAGATAATACTTTTATTCTTAAGAGACTGCTTATATCTGCTTATTTTCATGCTATATGTTTTGGGGCTGCGAGACATGCTTAACTAATGGAGATGTGAACTAATTGCATAGGATTTCACTAGAAATACTCCCAAGTGAATAGAAGCTTTGTTCCCCCCCCCCCCCTGTGTTTGGATAATTTCCTGATGAAAAGGAACAGGCACAATAAAGCCTATTATAATTTCACATTATAAAGCCTCCTAATTGTGTACCTCTGTGAACGTCCTTCTACATTCACCCTGAAATATAAACCAGGTCCCTTAAACATTGGGGCTGACGCCTTGTCTAGACGGCCAGAGCTGGCCACTACCCCCGACGATGACCAATGGGAAGAAATTCTGGGACCCGGAATAAGGGCTCTGTGTTGTACCGCTGCCATAGTCAATGATCAAGTGGTGTTCTCTGAATTAAGGGTGGCTGATTCTCTAGGATGTGCATCCAACGCTATCCCGGAAGCCTATCGAGACCCAAGTGGCATGCACGTCACTCCGGACAAGATCATAGCCTGGAAAGATATGGCACGCTATCAAGAACAAGACCCGGTTGCGGGGGCTATCCGCTATGCTATCCGGCAAAAACGCCCGGCTCTCCTTAGACAGGCCCCAAGGGATGTACTGCACCGACACACTTTATTCGAGCAAATACCCAGTATGTACCTGGCAGATACCTGGAATGCGCCACTCCTCACCTCTGACAAGCCCCGTTGCATTTGCCTTCCCAGCCTGGGTTCATGCCTGGCTGATGGGCGGCTGATCTGTTAAATGATAATGATTAGGATTTAATAGGCTGCAATGCTTCGCGTGTCTACCAGATGGCATAAATTCATGAATTGTAATGCAGTATATATATATGTACTGTGCAGTATTGCAGCCAACGGGAATAAAATGCTTCAATCCCTGCCGGAAAATAACTCAATGCACTCGGGCAGAAAACAGTCACAAACCTCAATACACCCGGGTATACCCGAATTCGTGGGACTAGCCGAGCTCGAATAAAGTGTGTCGCCAGTGTAGGAGGTATACTGAAGCTGACAAATTCAAGATACGAGACAACTTGCTATACAGAGTTGTAGAGTACCATAATCACCCGAATAGGAGACAATTAGTACTGCCAAAAAGAATACAGTATTTGGTACTGAGGGCTTTACACGATGAACATGGTCATTTGGGGGTCGACAAGACTTTTGGACTAGTGAGAGATCGTTTTTTCTGGCCGAAAATGAGAGAAGCAGTAGAGCATCATTGTCGACGGTGTGTGCGGTGTATTCAGCGGAAGACATTGCCCACCAGAGCCGCCCCAATGGGCCACTTAAAAAGCACCGGCCCTATGGACTAGTATGCATGGACATCATATGCATTGAACCCAATAGCTGCGGCATAGGCAATGTGCTGGTCATCACGGATAATTACACTAGATATGCCCAGGCCTTTCCGACGAAAGATCAAAAAGCCATTACGGTGGCCAAGGTTCTCTGGGAAAAACACTTCATGCCTCAACGACTCCATTCCGATCAAGGAAGAGACTTTGAAAGTAACTTAATAAAAGAACTACTAAATATCTTACATATTGCTAAATCCCGAACTACCCCCTACCACCCCGAAGGGGATGCACTGCCGGAACGATTCAACCGCACGTTACTGGACATGTTAGGTACGCTAACGGGGGTAGAAAAGACTGAATGGAGTCGTCATGTGGAAACACTAGTGCACGCTTACAATTGCACGCGACACGATTCCACGGGGTTCTCTCCGTACTTTCTCATGTATGGCCGGGAAGCTCGACTGCCTGTGGATATACGGTTGAGAGTCTCCACAGATGGGGTGCATAATACTACTCATTTTCGATACGTACAGCGATTTCAAGAGAATCTACAACGGGCCTACCTGCAAGCCGAGAAATCTACCGAAAAACTGAACGCCGGGAATAAACGGCGGTATGATCATAAAGTTAAATACAGAGACATTAAACCAGGCGACGCAGTGCTCCTCCGTAACCTGGGAGTACCGGGAAAACATAAATTGGCTGACCGATGGAGGGAGGGAGTGTACGAGCTAGTCTCACAAATGCCTGGCCTTCCGGTCTATCGCATTAAGGACTCGGAGGGTCAGATGAAGACATGGCAGCGAAATAATTTGCTCCCTATTCCCCGAGTGGAGGAGGGGGATGTAGAGTGGCCAGCATCCTCGTTGGATGAGGAGAGGACAAGGGAAGAAGACGAGCCAGGGAACTCGGTATGTCAGGAAGATCCACAAGAGGGAACCTCTCAAAGGGGCCCTCAACAGAGAGCACCTCCTGGCGGAGCTACACACATAGTGAATAGAGTTTGTTTTTGATCCGCTGTGATCAAGCCGTTTTGTGCTTTGTCTCTATTTTGGGATATTGATTCTGCCCGCTCCTGGGGGCGTTACACTTATAGTACTGGTAGATACCCAGATATCAAGGTTGTTATTTGTGGCATTAATATCCAAACTATTTGACCTAGATAGTATCACTGGGGTTGCAGGGATCACCAGTATCGATACCTAGCAGCTACAAGCCTGAACTATTGCAATCTGATATTTTATCAGCTCAAAGTATACATACATCTCCAGTTAGGATTGCGTTTTTACTGTGCCAGTTCAACACCATGCTTGAAACTGACAATGGATGTTTTTAGACAGCAGAGTTTAATATATATAGACATTTTCTTTAGGCTATACTTACTGCATCTAGCCACTTCTATAGGGTTTTTTTTGTGAGACATAACCTCACAAACCAGCACAAACAAGACACACAAACGCAAAGCTAAAAATAAAAAGTTAGTTTAATCTTACTATATATTTGTGAAAGTGTCCTATGTGTCCGTGTCTGTATGTGTCTCCCTGAGTCCCTCCCCGTGTCCCTAGCGGCAATCTCATTGGACCTTGGGCCAGGCCAATGAGATTGCTCCCTTGGCCCGCCCGCCCCCGCACACCTCTCATTCGCCTGAGGCGGAGTGAAGGAGACACACACACACATACACACACACACTAGGGAGGGGGGGGGTGTTACATATATTAGCGGGGCTCACAGTGTTAGCAGCACATCTCCCGCTCTCTTACCTGCCGGTCCTGGAGGCTCCGCCTCTTCCTCCGCCTCTCCCTGTTTCCCGCGCTTTCATCCCCCCCCCCCCCGGCGCAGCTACAGTCAGCGGGGGAGCGGAGCGAGCGCCCGGGAAACTGCGGGGGAGTGGCCACAACACGCTGCCTCCCACCAGAGATCCACGTGGGAGCTGCCAGACGGGTGAGGGAGCTGCCGGACAGGTGAGGGAGCTGCCGGACGGGTGAGGGAGCTGCCGGACGGGCGAGGGAGCTGCCGGATGGGTGAGGGAGCGGCCTTCATCTCCCCTCACCCCCCCTTCACCTCCCCTCACTCACTTCCCCTCCACCCCCCCCCCCGGCGCCGCTACAGTCAGCGGGGGAGCGGAGCGAGCGCGCGCGGCGCCCGGGACACAACGGGGGAGCGGCCACAACACGCTGCCTCCCGCCTCAGATCCACGTGGGAGCGGGAACACAACGGGGGGAGCGGCCCACAAACACGCTGCCTCCCGCCTCAGATCCACGTGGGAGCTGCCCGGATGGGTGAGTGAGCGGCCGGGACGGGTGAATGAGCGGCCGGACGGGTGAGTGGAGCGGCCTTCACCTCCCCTCACCCCCCCTTCACCTCCCCTCACTCCACTTCCCCTCCCTTCCACATCCCCTCCACCTCCCCGCCACCCCCCCTCCACCTCCCCTCCACCCTCCTCCACCTCCCCTCCACCCCCCCTCCACCTTCCCCCCCTTCACCTCCCCTCCACCTTCCCCCCCCTTCACCTCCCCTCACCCCCCTTCACCTCCCATCACTCCACTTCCCCTCCCTTCCACTCCACCCCCCCTCCACCTCCCCCCCTCCACCTTCCCCCTCCACCTTCCCCCCCTTCACCTTCCCTCCACCCCCCTTCACCTCCCCTCCACCCCCCTTCACCTCCCCTCCACCCCCCCTTCAACCTCCCCTCCACCTCCCCTCCGCCCCCCCCTCCCGCCCCCCCTTCATCTCCCCTCACCATCCCCCATCCCCCCCCCCTCACCACCCCATCCTCCTCAACCTCCCCTCCGACCTCCCCTCCGCCCCCCCTTCACCTCCCCTCCGCCCCCCTTCACCTCCCCTCAGCTCCCCCTTCCACCTCCCCTCACCACCCCCCCACCACCACCCCCCACCACCCCCCCCTCACCACCCCTCCGACCTCACCTCCCCTCCTTCAACGCCTTTCCTCCGCCCTCCCGCCTCTGCCTTTCGCCCACCCGCACTTCTGCCTTTCACCCACCCACCGCTCACACCCCTGCGCCACAACAGCCGCCGCACGCACTCAACAGACACCCGCCACCCTCGACACACACCCCGCCGCCTCTCACCCACCCTACACACTCGACACACACCTGCCGCATCCTGCCCCTACGCAAACAATATCCACTGACCAGCTGTCACCCGCACTCGCCACAACACCCGCCGCCCTCACACCCTAGCAGGGACCCCGACCCACAGCCAGCACTCCACTACCCACGCGCAACCCGTACTGAACACCCCACCTGCCGCCTCACACACGCTCACACCCTAGCAGGACACACGCCTCACATTTTCACATCACTTATGTCACCAAAAATATACATTGTACTGTGGTGTGTTTACAATAAATCATTTTTTATACAACATCGTATTACATTTTCTTCCATCTTTCTTTTCAACATTATTATCCAACCTTTACAACAAAATAGTCCAACCTATTGTTCCCACGATTTATAAATAATACTACCTATTACGGATTTTACATCCCGGGCAACGCCGGGTATATCAGCTAGTACAACTATAAAATAATAAAAATGTGGGGACGATGAGACCACTGAATAAGCCGGTCCGGTGGAGTAAAACTGAAACGCTACTCACAGGACGGCTTCTAGAACACAAGCAATGAGCGCCGAATAGGCAGATGTAATCTGTCCTCCCCTGGGCTGAGAAGTTGAAATGACTGCAACTTTCCTCCATACACCGTGGCTCCTCGAGGACCGGAAGTGACGTCCCCGGATTACTCCGTCACAGGTAGGCGGGACTCTCGGCGGGATTTTCGAGCGGAGATTCTTCTTAATTCTGCTTCAGGGGATCAGCACTCAG
>NC_134483.1:457341640-457434777 GCF_040206685.1 Ascaphus truei | reverse complement strand
GTTCCGTTCTTCAGTTTTAAATTAAAGTTGAATATCAATATTTTCTGGTAAAAAAAACCCAACAATATTATAAAAGTGATTTTATATATGCTGTGTACCAATGTAAAAACTTTCAACACACACACACGCACACACGTGACAAAACGCATAGGGCGTTTCCCAAAGAGGCGAGTTTGTGGCTGACATTACTGCACGAACGGAGAGAGTACCTTGGAGCTGTTGCTATTTTGCTTGGGACTGCTGTTGCTTCCGGTTTTGCAGTTGCCTGCTGGTCAGCAGTGAAAGCTGTGGGAGGTGTATCTGGAGGGAGTCTCTGACCGTGTTGCTGATTATTACATCATCTGGCTGTGGTGGCTCCAGTGCACCTTGCTGAACCAACGGATACACCAGAGGTGGCACCAACGGGACAGGCTGCTACATTCTCTTCACAGCTTCAAGGCGATTGAGTATATCTCATAAATGCTATTATTTTGACTCTGTTTGTGAGTGCGCTTTTTATATTTTACAATCCCATAAATACTGTTTTATACTTTCACAATATATATATATATATATATATATATACAGTGCTCGACAAATACGGTCGCCAGGTCGCCAGGGCCAACAAGATTTGGCCTCCTGGCGACTCAGCCTCATGGCCGCGCAGCGCACGCGGTTCTATGCTTGTTTAAAAAAACAAAAAAACATTTTTTTTCAAAATCCTTCTTCCTGATTGGTTTGACGGGACTTGGCGCGATGCAAGGTTTTTTTTTTTTTGCCAGCTGCAGGCTCTATATAAGCCCACGCACACGAATCATCCTTCCTTTTGTATTCTGCTTGAAGGTTAGTACACCGTTGCCACAGTACACCATTGCCTCACTGACCCCCCCCCTCCCATCCTCCACAGCCCGGCATCGATCACAATCAGGAGCCCACGCACCCAAGCAGCATCACTGACCCCCCCCCCCTCCCGACCCCCCAGCCCGGCATGGATCACAATCAGGAGCCCACGCACCCAAGCAGCATCACTAACCCCCCCCTCCCAGCCCGGCATCGATCCCAATCAGGAGCCCACGCACCCACGCACCATCACTGACCCCCCCCCCCCCACTCCCTCCTTGTGTCCAACGGATGCTGTGTCTGTGTGTGTGTGCTATGCTGGGTCTGTGTGACATGCTGGATATGTGTGTGTGTGTGTGTGTGTGTGTGTGTGTGTGTGTGTGTGTGTGTGTGTGACATGCTGGATTTGTGTGTGTCTGTGTGTGTGACATGCTGGATGTGTGTGTGTGTGTGTGAGAGAGAGACATGCTGTGTGTGTGTGTGACCTATGCTGGATGTGTGTGTGTGTGTGAGAGAGAGACGTGTGTGTGTGTGTGTGTGTGTGTGTGTGTGTGTGTGTGTGTGTGTGTGTGTGTGTGTGTGTGTGTGTGTGTGTGTGTGTGTGTGTGTGTGTGTGTGTGTGTGTGTGTGTGTGTGTGTGTGTGTGTGACATGCTGTGTGTGTGTGTGTGTGTGTGTGACCTATGCTGGGTCTGTGTTTGATGCGCCTGGGCTGGCTGGCTTGCTCTATATGAGCAGGAGCAGTGACGTCCTCAATCCTTTCCAGGGCTGTTTATAGAGGAAGTAAGTGCTCCCCCTGCCTCATGCATTACCATCTCCACAGCCCGCCCCCCCCCCCCCCCTTGTGTCCAAAGGATGCTGTGTCTATCTGTCTTTATGTGTGTGCTATGCTGGGTCTGTGTGTGTGCTATGCTGGGTCTGTGTGTGTGACATGCTGGATGTGTGTGTGTGTGTGTGTGTGTGTGTGTGTGTGTGTGTGTGTGTGTGTGTGTGTGTGTGTGTGACATACTGTGTGTGTGTGTGTGTGTGTGTGTGTGTGTGTGTGTGTGTGTGTGTGTGTGTGTGTGTGTGTGTGTGTGTGTGTGTGTGTGTGTGTGTGTGTGTGTGTGTGTGTGTGTGTGTGTGTGTGTGTGTGTGTGTGTGTGTGTGTGTGTGTGTGTGTGTGTGTGTGAGAGAGACCTATGCTGGGTCTGTGTTTGATGCGCCTGGGCTGGCTGGTTTGCTCTATATGAGCAGGAGCAGTGACGTCCTCAATCCTTTCCAGGGCTGTTTATAGAGGAAGTAAGTGCTCCCCCTGCCTCATGCATTACCATCTCCACAGCCCGCCCCCCCCCCCCTTGTGTCCAAAGGATGCTGTGTCTATCTGTCTTTATGTGTGTGCTATGCTGGGTCTGTGTGTGTGCTATGCTGGGTCTGTGTGTGTGACATGCTGGATGTGTGTGTGTGTGTGTGTGTGTGTGTGTGTGTGTGTGTGTGTGTGTGTGTGTGTGTGTGTGTGTGTGTGTGTGACATACTGTGTGTGTGTGTGTGTGTGTGTGTGTGTGTGTGTGTGTGTGTGTGTGTGTGTGTGTGTGTGTGTGTGTGTGTGTGTGTGACATGCTGGATGTGTGTGACATGCTGGATGTGTGTGTGTGTGTGTGACATGCTGGATGTGTGTGTGACATGCTGGATGTGTGTGTGACATGCTGGGTGTGTGTGTGACATGCTGGGTGTGTGTGTGACATGCTGGGTGTGTGTGTGTGTGTGTGTGTGACATGCTGGGTGTGTGGGTATGTGTGTGCATGCATACGAGTGTGTGTGTGTGTGACATGCTGGGTGTGTGGGTGTGTGTGTGCATGCATACGAGTGTGTGTATGAGTGTGTATGTATGAGAGAGTGTGTGTGTGTGTGTGCGTGTGCGTGTGTAGGTGTAGGATACCTGAAGTGTCACCCCACCACATCACCCCACCCAATCACCCCGTCCCCCCACCCAATCAGCCCGTCACCCCACCTAATTACCCCACCCAATTACCCTGTCACCCCACCCACCCAATCACACCCCCAATCACCCCCTGTCTCACCCTCTGTTTTTCGCCCTCTCTCTCTCGCCCTCTCTCTGTCTCTCGCCCTCTCTGTCTCTCGCCCTCTCTGTCTCTGTCTATCGCCCTCTCTGTCTCTGTCTATCGCCCTCTCTGTCTCTGTCTCTCGCTCTCTCTGTCTCTGTCTCTCGCCCTCTCTGTCTCTGTCTCTCGCCCTCTCTGTCTCTGTGTGTCTCTGTCTCTCTCTCTGTCTGTCTCTGACCCTCTCTCTCTGTCTGTCTCTGACCCTCTCTCTCTGTCTGTCTCTGACCCTCTCTCTCTGTCTGTCTCTGACCCTCTCTCTCTATCTGTCTCTGACCCTCTCTCTCTGTCTGTCTCTGACCCTCTCTCTCTGTCTGTCTCTGACCCTCTCTATCTGTCTCTGACCCTCTCTATCTGTCTCTGACCCTCTCTATCTGTCTCTGACCCTCTATCTGTCTCTGACCCTCTCTCTCTCTCTCTCTGTCTCTGACCCTCTCTATCTGTCTCTGACCCTCTCTCTCTGTCTGTCTTTGACCCTCTCTCTCTCTTTGACTCTCTCTCTCTCTCTGACCCTCACTCTGACCCTCTCTCTCTCTCTGACCCTCTCTCTGACCCTCTCTCTCTCTGACCCTCTCTCTCTCTGACCCTCTCTCTCTCTGACCCTCTCTCTCTCTCTCTCTCTTTGACTCTCTCTCTCTCTTTGACTCTCTCTTTGACTCTCTCTCTCTCTCTTTGACTCTCTCTCTTTGACTCTCTCTCTTTGACTCTCTCTCTGACTCTCTCTGACTATTGGACTCTCTTTGACTCTCTCTCTCTCTTTGACTCTCTCTCTCTTTGACTCTCTCTCTGACTCTCTCTCTCTGACTCTCACTCTCTCTCTCTGATCCTCTCTCTCTGACCCCCCCCCTCTCTCTCTTTGACTCCCTCTCTCTCTTTGACTCTCTGTCTCTCTCTCTTTGACTCTCTCTCTCTCTCTCTCTCTTTGACTCTCTCTCTCTTTGACTCTCTCTCTTTGACTCTCTCTCTCTCTCTTTGACTCTCTCTCTCTTTGACTCTCTCTCTTTGACTCTCTCTCTCTGACTCTCTGACTCTCTCTCTGACTCTTGAACTCTCTCTCTCACTCTCTCTCTCTCTCTGACTCTCTCTCTCTCTGACTCTCTCTCTCTCTCTCTGACTCTCTCTCTCTCTGACTCTCTCTCTCTCTCTCTCTCTCTGATGCTCACCCTCTCTTCCCCTCTCTCACCCTCTCTCTGTGTCTCACTCTGTGTCTCTCACCCACACTCTATGTCTGTCTCACACTCTGGATCTGGATATCTTATTTACCCTATATATCTTAACTGCCCTAACTACACCGAAATAACCTATACTGCTTTCTTCCAGATCTGACTCAAGCTTCACACGGAAGACATCGGAAACCCCCCTAACCCAGAAGACAGGTAGGGAACACATCCCCTCCAATGTATAACATTGCAGGAATGAGGGTACATGGACATTGAGGGACTGCGAATCAGGTAAGATCCCAGGCGGGATTGCTGCTTTAGATATTGTGAAGCGGCGACGTCCAGACACTGGTTAAGGGGTTCGGGAAACTAGTCATTCACATCTGGCTTTTATTTGTACATCCGACACACACACACACACACACACACACACACACACACACACACACACACACACACATTGTAGTATAATGTAATACAATAAATACATTTATGTCAAAAACGAATGTTGTTCTTACTAGGAATTTATTAAATATTTTATTTATATATTTTATTTTAAAGCGGGGTTGGGGGCGGGACTAGGGGCGGAGTTGGGGGCGGGACTAGGTGGCGAGTAGATTTTTTGGTTCGGCGAGTAGATTTTTGGGTGATTTGTCAAGCACTGTATATATATATATATATATATATATATATATAGTGACAAACGCCGCTCTTTTGTAGTGCTGATGTCTGTCTGGGATCTTCCCGACACAGTCTTCTAGGGTTAATTATATGAATAACCGGATCATACAAAGCATTATGTTGTTTAACTCAGGCTTCTGCCTGCTTTATTTTCATCCAGTAAGGGACTGCAGCTTTAACAGGTGCAGGCAGGAGAAAAAAAAGAATGCCGGCGCCAAACGTGACAATAAATGGTAAGTGTATATGAAAAAGTCCAAACCAAATAAGTGATAGTCCAATTGATGTCCTTGAATGGTCAGTAGATGAACAAACGGACTGTGGAATCTCTCCAAGGGATGGTGGGATATGTGAAAATAAAAGAAAATGAATTATGGTGCAGTATATCAGTCAATGCAGATAAAAACATGGAACATAAAACATTAACAACACAGTACAAACATGACACACTAGACAAACTAACATTAACACAAGCCAGACTATAATATAATGAAAAGCTATTTATTAACAACTAATTGCAGGGTTCCGTGGTATGCAGACATCAATCCGGGGGTGGGGGGTAAAATCGTTGCCCTACTCACACGATTAAGAAGTTTTCAAGCAGTGAGGATGAAGACACAGTCTTTAGTAGTCTCAAGATGGCGACCGGGGTCTTCTTACTAGCGTCCCACGTGACGGGGATGCAGTGTGGAGCCGCACGAGCCGCAGGAGCTGTACCACCAAACGGACGTGACGTCACGCTCCTTCCTCCTTCTGCCGAAGTCCTGTCCTCTTGTTAATCTCGTCCCCCACAACACAAACCAGGATACTGGGCTGCTATTACCGGGAACCACAACTCCAACTCTAAAATAAGTTCTTCCCAACGCGTTTCATGCGCATGCGCGCACTTTCTCAAGGGATGTCACTGCCCCTAGGTCTGGGTGGTTTAAATACCCATGGTCCATGCTTCTGATTGGTCAAAAAATTAATTTAAACAATTAAACATGGTGATGATTAACCACATGATTACCAGAATAGGGGTAGCGAACTACAAAGCCTGGCTGACATACATATATACATAAAGATCACAAACCTACACAACATAAAACATTAAAAACATATAAAAGTTACTAAAAAGTCTAAAATTATAAATAATGAATGAAGCTTACAAGAACAAAAATGAGTTATAAAAAGGCCTTCAATTCAAAATCTATATTTAACCCCTTCGGTGAGAGTGTTTTCAATTCATAGATCCAGTATGCTTCACGCATACTGGCATGATTGAGTCTACTCCCCCCTCGTGGGTTGGCCTGAACCTCCTCAATGGCTTGACACCGTAAACCTATGGGGTTCTTATTGTGATATAAAAGAAAATGGTGTGAGACACTGTGTGTGACCAGTCCCTTTTTTATATTGTAAACACTCTCACCGAAGGGGTTAAATATAGATTTTGAATTGAAGGCCTTTTTATAACTCATTTTTGTTCTTGTAAGCTTCATTCATTATTTATAATTTTAGACTTTTTAGTAACTTTTATATGTTTTTAATGTTTTATGTTGTGTAGGTTTGTGATCTTTATGTATATATGTATGTCAGCCAGGCTTTGTAGTTCGCTACCCCTATTCTGGTAATCATGTGGTTAATCATCACCATGTTTAATTGTTTAAATTAATTTTTTGACCAATCAGAAGCATGGACCATGGGTATTTAAACCACCCAGACCTAGGGGCAGTGACATCCCTTGAGAAAGTGCGCGCATGCGCATGAAACGCGTTGGGAAGAACTTATTTTAGAGTTGGAGTTGTGGTTCCCGGTAATAGCAGCCCAGTATCCTGGTTTGTGTTGTGGGGGACGAGATTAACAAGAGGACAGGACTTCGGCAGAAGGAGGAAGGAGCGTGACGTCACGTCCGTTTGGTGGTACAGCTCCTGCGGCTCGTGCGGCTCCACACTGCATCCCTGTCACGTGGGACGCTAGTAAGAAGACCCCGGTCGCCATCTTGAGACTACTAAAGACTGTGTCTTCATCCTCACTGCTTGAAAACTTCTTAATCGTGTGAGTAGGGCAACGATTTTACCCCCCACCCCCGGATTGATGTCTGCATACCACGGAACCCTGCAATTAGTTGTTAATAAATAGCTTTTCATTATATTATAGTCTGGCTTGTGTTAATGTTAGTTTGTCTAGTGTGTCATGTTTGTACTGTGTTGTTAATGTTTTATGTTCCATGTTTTTATCTGCATTGACTGATATACTGCACCATAATTCATTTTCTTTTATTTTCACATATCCCACCATCCCTTGGAGAGATTCCACAGTCCGTTTGTTCATCTACTGACCATTCAAGGACATCAATTGGACTATCACTTATTTGGTTTAGACTTTTTCATATACACTTACCATTTATTGTCACGTTTGGCGCCGGCATTCTCTTTTTTCTTATGCCATTCCCACTGACTGTACTGTCAGTTTTTGTCTGGCTGCCACTTTTGTAATTTCAATTGTATTCCACGTGTGTCCCAATAGGGGTATTGTTATTATCAGCGCTGTTTTGCACCGTCTTTCTTTTGTTTTAGGTGCAGGCAGGAGGCACTCAGGCATGAACCTTCAGCAGTTTACTCATATCACCGTTATAACATTTCACACACTGTCATTTTTAAGAACCAAAATAAATCATATAAAGAAATCCTATCCCATTCAGGGATCTAACTACACAGCAGAATCAGCCTCTCTAACTGCTGCTGGGCCAACTAACCTGGTTCCCCAGCTTAAAACAATGCCCTCTCATTTAGGGTCATTAGATACAGCATACAGTCTTTTAGATACAGCAGTAAACATTTGTTTGTCTTATCTGTTCGTGGTGGGAACTCTGTCCCAAGTGTCCAGGCAAATCCTCTGGTACTGTGATACTTGAAAGGAGCATCCTCCCTGAACTGGATGCAGGGGAGCAGCGACACCCCCAGCCCCCAGGCTCTAAGAAGAGAGAGTGAAAAGCAACCCTCTCTGCTCTAAATACCTGTGCTAGTGATTAGGAGAGCAGGTGAGGGAGAACTAGAAACATTGTAAACTGTGGTCTGGATTTTCCATCCAGCAGTCTGAGTAAATGTGAAGCTGTGGAATGGATCATTTTGCACTATTCCTGCACTTTCTGTCCTAAAACGGGGCAGAAAGCTGCCTAACATCTTTGGACTATGTCACAATATATATATATATATATATATATATATATATATATATATAGTGTATGCCATCACATCATGAAAATGCACCTACAGTATATTAAGTACAAATATACTAGTACTGGTTTATCGTCAAAACAATTTCTTAGCTGGAATTCCCTATGACCGACATAGGAGTAGTAAATAGGTATGTACACTCCAGGCTCCCATTGACCTTTTTTTTCTCATTGGTCTTTTTATTGATTTTCTAATATTGCTGGTAAACATGACAGATTGAAACACATCTTTACCATTTTCCATGTTTAAATTATACTTTAAAAAAAAAAAATATATATATATATATATATATATATATATATATAAGTAAAAAGGTATAAATCAGATGCTAAAACTTAACTAAAAAAATACACCATTTTTAAATTAAATAATTAACTCACAGAATGTACAAAACATAACTTCAGTCAGACACATACTGTATTACAGACGTTAGGTTCGGATATACTGTTCTCCTGTCTTGATACCCTTTTAACCTGGTTCTTTTCTCCCTCTGTTTACCTCATCTATGACCTTGTGCAATTTGCCACAAGAGGCTGGAGGATGTGTGTGCGAAAGCCTGATATATTTGGTCTCTTTTACTCTGTGTTGGGAGTCAATAAAGGGTTCCCATTTTGTAAAAAAAAAATCTCCTTTTTTTTTGTTCTTTATTGGTCTCCATTTCCATTTTATCTAAGGTCGTTAGCTGAGTGAGATAAGTTTTTACCGTTTCCACGTTTGGAGGGTCATACTTCACCCATTGCACCATTATAGACTTTCTAGCTGCCAAGAGGATAATTTCAGCAATCCTTGGGATTCCTGGGTCCCCATCAACTTCTTTCCACCCCTCCATGTTCCCAAATAAAACCTATAGAGGTTCCTTCACGGTTACCACTTTTGTAGATCCTGGTCCCAAAAATGAGATATACATGTGCCATGTGTCCCACAGGCAGTGTTTTAGATCCGCTTTAATAAGCAGGCATTTATTTTTTATCCTTTTCTGTTTATTTTGGATATCAAATGCATAATATGCTCTATGTAGTAATTTAAATTGTAATTCCCTCCATGTCTGTGATATAATTATTTTCCTGGTTCTACCCAATCCTACCAGCAAAGAGTCAATCTCAGTTAGGTCTGGGAAGTCCTTGTTCCACTTGGCTGCCACTTTTTGCAATTGCTTGTCATGGTCTTTACCTCGGTTCCAATCATATAAATCAGAGATCGAATATGTAATATTATTTTCAGTCCTAAAGTAGCAATAAAACATGTTGTTTTCTAATATCTCTTATAGTTCTCAAGTCTCCTACAGTAATGTATGATCTGCATGTAGTGAGATTGTGGGAATTCCTTCTTAACTCTGAGCTCTTCAAATGATATAAAGCGTTCCCATTCTGTATCTACCAGCTGCCCTATATTTTTTATTCCCTTGGTTTACCATGTCTTTAAACATATTTTGAGATCGACCTGGTTCAAATTTCATGTTACCTTGTATAGGCAGAAATTTGGACATTTTGTAGGACATCCCACACTTTTTTCTCAGTGTCTTCCACGTGGCCCATGTATTTTTTATCAGTGGATTTCCTCTAATTACTAAAGGTATATTTCCTCAAGTCGTGTGGAGGATCTCTTTCAGCGTCATTGGGAGCACCATTTGTTCCTCCAGTTTCGTACAGGAATATATTTCTTTGTCCATTAGCCAGTCTCCCTTATGCCTGGCTATGCATGCCAAATTGTACTTTCTAATGTCAGGTAAACTCACTCCACCATGTTCCTGTGGGAGAAATAATTTTGACAATGCAATTCTTTTTCTGCCTTTGTTCCATATAAACTTATTTATTGCACTATTAATCAATTTTATGTCTGCATGGTGAACCAGGATAGGCAGCATCTGCAATAGGTATCATCCTAGCAAAGCTGATCATCTTAACGAGTTGGAATCTACCCGCTAAGTTCAATGGGAGGCCTTGCCAGCTTTCCAGCTCCATTGACCTTTTTAAAGTTTCTGCAGACAGAAGAGGTCACCTTTTAGATCATTATGTATGAAAAACTATGCTGAGAAATACGTGCAGACATTATCATGTAATGCAATTCTGCTGCTTTCCTTGCTGAGTTACACAGCTGTTAAGACCTTGCAACCTTTTCTGAGATTAAGTTCTTAACATTTGTCAAAACCAGTCTAACCTAAACATTTCTACGTAGCTCCTTCCCTGCACCCAGTCCGGGTTTGGTCACTTTGAATTGAGCAGTTTTCCCATAATATCAGTCCAGTACAATTTGGGCTATTTAGAGAGGGGAAGTAAGGAGAACTGTGTGGAAACACTTGTTTTTGAGTTGACGTATCTTTTTTAGGCATTAACAAGAAACTCCATAAAGTGATTAGAAAATGATTATGAATGGGCCAGCAATACTAACTGGAAGTGGGTAAATGGTTTTTCTACCACATTTTTTTATTTAAAGCTGATTTTGAGTAGTTTACTCGTTTAAATACAATGTTTCCTGTGCTTTAGGTTCAAGGATCTTTTATTCTACATACACACAGCTGAGAAAAACAATTCATCCCATAGTTTATGCTTCATATTTGCGTAAAGATAGTACAACATTTTACTTTTATATTCACTGCATACCTGCTAAACCTCATCCACATTTGACAACAACCAGTAAAATCAGCATTTAACCTGAAAGAACCCTTAACTAGAACAATGTGACAGTACAAATTCTTGTATTGTAGTAGCTTCACACGAAAGGCTTTCTTTAGAAACTGGCATTTTTGTTGAGTTTTGAAGATAGAAAGTGGGAATCAGGGATATAGGGGTTAATATGCCATTCCAGAGAGAGGGTGCTACAAGAAAGAATGCTATCAGACAGGACAGAGGGGTAGAGACAGGTGGAGTACAGAGGAGGCATCCATGTGCAGAGCAATGGGTGTGTGAATGGCTATAGTAAGATAGTAAAGGCAACAACATATTTGTAGTCATATTGTTCCCTTGTTTCATGAGAAAAAGGGAAAATAAAAGGGAAAACATGAACAGGTGCTATGAAACATTTCATTAGACCAGCCATTGTTTATAGTATATGTAGCCCTGGTAAGAAATGGGGGCTATATATCTTTCTCCTACTGGTGTAAGTCCTGCTAAGGGCAGGCCGCCAGTAGTTATCATGGGTTTCCCCCGCTTCAAGCCCTGCCGTGATTGGTGGAGGTAGGCACCTGACTCTGTGTGGCAGGCATGAGACACAGGGGAGGGCCTGCTGACATCATGAGGGGTGGGGCTGACTAAACTTAGTCCTGCCTGTTCCTGTAAGTGACAAGCAGTTCTGTCCTGGGAGCAGAGAGTCCTGGAGTGACTGACCTGAGAGGTCATGATTAGAGTGATAACTGTGCTAGGAGGAGAAACTCAGGCCCAGCCTGAGTAGAGCGGATAGCACTATAGTGCGGTGGACCAATGCCCCTCACCCTGCTCAGGGGGCGAGGGGGGAATCTATCCTCACCCAGAGGGTATACCCTTAGGGTGGGTGTCCGGGGTATTGAAGCTCCACACAGCCCATCCTGCAGGGGTAGAGCCTGGAGGAGAAGAAGAGGCGGACAAGACCCTGTACACTGTACATGAACTGCTGCTGTGTATGAACTGCTGCTGTGTGCTGTTACAAGGACAATAAAGAGACATTGCTGCTTTTATCAAAGACTGTGTGTGAGACTGAAATCTCTCGCCCTGAGACCAGGGCTTCTCTGGGAGGATTTCACCCTATCCCTTAGGGCTCGCCAGAGATGGAGGCGCTGCACAGTTACTGCTAAGAAGATGAAGGCATATACCCCAGAAGACTGTCCCTGTTATCCCCTATACCACTGCGGGAGACTCAGGCCCTCCTGTTCCTCACAGGTACGCACCACCCACATGCATGTAACCAGCCCTCACTACACCCTAGGGGTCCAGTCTGCGACCAGGGGGGTGGGGGGTGTGGGGGAACATGGGTTACATATACAAGGTTTAGAACTTCACAGGGTTCTTCTTCAGACATAAGCAATTTAGTATGAGACCTTGTATTGTTCCAACAATGGTTTTACGATATGCATGATTTTGAACACCACAGGGCTATTCTTCAGGTATGGGTAGCATGTATTATTTTGTATGTATTTTTCTGGAGCTGGTGTCATCAGACATTTAAGTTGAGTTTACAGCTCAAGACAATGAGGATCCCCGTATTCACATATCACATATTTAAGTTGCTCTAGATTTCTTGGAAAACTCTTTCAACATAACTTTACTGTGCTTGAGGGTGGATTTCAAAACGTGATTAGGTAGCAGCATTTAGAAAAAGGGAAGGGTATAACAATGACACAGATAAGATTGTGGTAATTATATAATATGTAGCAGTGCATAATGATGTTGAGTAAGAATTACTATACAATGTTTATAATCTCTGAAAACGTCCTTTATGGACTGCTGAAAAACATTACTCTGCGTATAACAGGACTGCCAGACTGGCTCATACACATTTACTAATAATCAGTGAACTTGAGGGCAAGGCAGGGCATAGTGGTAATAATTTGTATAGCTACTATACACATAGAAATATGCACATGTCTGAAATCTGACCATAATCACAATAATGAGAACATAGAAAGTCATTATCACTTAATACATACAGGCCCCAGTGATGCGGTTAGCACAGATTTCATTAAAAGGTGTGGTCTGAATGTTGTTCCAGAGATCATTAACAAATGAAGGTCTTTAGAAAAAAAAGAAGTCATGAGTTGTTGTATATAATATGTTTAACAATAGCACTTGTTTTGACTGGCTTTATTCCAAACAAAACGAAAAGACTCAGTGCTTTGAATACAAATAAATTAAGATTACAAAATATCTAATGTTTGGTGGATGTTTGGTAGGTGCATTAATCTCTCTCTCTTTAAAAGAACATCATGTGCTTCGTTGCTTTCGGACTGTCCTTGGCATTTCCAATCCCCAGTTTGTGCAATAATAAATGGCAAGCAGTTCAAATAAAAGCCTTCCTTGTGAATTTCTATAATTTACAGATACATTACAAGCCTACTTTGATTTCATCTTCCTCAAGCAACTCCACATCTGCTCCCCATCCTGCTGTCTCAATTGCTTATAATTGCTATGTCAGACAGTAGAGTAGAAATTGTATTGGAGAAGAATTTGGGAGATGACTAGAAAAGGGACTGGAAATATTGAACATATCTACTGTACAGTACTAGTAACAACAGTTTGATTGCTCTCACTTCTACCTAAGAGTTGAAGTATATTTAACATGTTGTTACCCTTGCCCTGTAGGAAGATGATGGCATCTGGTGCATATAGAAAAAAAAGGTGAATGAGATTCCTCTGGCCTGTGTCACATGTTCAGACCTGCAGTTGAGTGACTCATCAGCATGTGTGGAAGGAGGAAATGAGATTAAATTACTAGTGTACATAATGGACTAATCTTATAATAATAATTGTTTGTTCTTGTATAGCGCTGCTAGTTTTACGTAGCGCTTTACAGAGACATTTTGCAGGCACAGGTCCCTGCCCCGTGGAGTTTACAATGTATTTTTTAAGTGCCTGAGGCACAGGGAGACCATGTCACTTGCCCAAGGTCACAAGGAGCCGACACCGGGAATTGAACCAGGTTCCCCTGTTTCAAACTCAGTGCCAGTCATTGTGTCATTACTCACTGAGCCACTCCTTCTCCCTTTATGACTTTGTTCTGCCAGGTGCATTTCCTTCTTCCCCAAATACTTGCAGGGCAGCAATTTCCAAGAAATGCTTAATCTTTATCTGTCGATGCAGGTTAATTTATGATGCCCCTACTTTACACTTTATGGAGCAATGTTAAAGTAGGGCATATTGTGTGTGTGGGGGGGGGGGTGGGGGGGTTACAGTAGATTCTGTGAACTCAAAAGTTGATGCTATATTTCTTTGAATACTGATGACATAACCAAAACAATGATTATGTTGTAACTGGCATTGTTATTTGTACACCAATATGTTGTCTCCCAGTGGTCCGCCAGTAGCCTAGGACCAGTATAGGGGTTTCATGATTAGGATTCTGGAGCACCTTCCCCACTAGAAGTTAGCTCTATTGGGTATAGCTTCTTCCACGTTCCACTTCTTTTAGTCTCTAGGACAGCCCCAAGTGAATTATTAGTAAGACACTATGCATCCTTAGACATGTTGGTATCTAAACCCTTACATTATTTATCACACACTTTATGTGTGAGAGTGGAGATATTCCTGAGCTAAGGGAGAATGAGTCTCTCTGTAGATATACTGAAGGTGTAACAAGTTATAAGCCTTGTCAGTTTCTGATGTTCTGCCTGTCATTTGACAATGTAATATTAGATGATGTTGTGATCATTTTGTAATGTTTTCTGTTGGCACATAGGAGGGTAGTGTTTGGGGGTAAACGTACTGTATGTGCTTAGTGTGTACATAAAGATCACATTGTTTGTGTTGAAAGAATGCTGCAGAGATTCCAAACAGAAAAAAGTTCTTAGAAGATGATATTCATGTTTAAGTGTCCCCAAAAATATTATCTTACACTGAAGGATAACATATTGAAATATAGACCACTATTAAATGTGTCATATTCCCTCTGCTGAAGAACATGCTAGTCCTGTTCATGTAAATGAAGAATGGGGAAGTAGTCTTCAATCCATATAAAATAGTGTTTACTCTTAGTAGTATACAACAAAAGACAGGGGAGCCCAATGCTACATCCAATTGACAAAACATATAACGTAATAAGTATAAAGTTTAAATACTTCAATAATAATAATATTTACTTGGTTATTTAGTTAAACCCTTTGGCCAAAGCGTCATAAGCCTGCATACCACGTCAAGGTATAACCAAAAATGCAGGTCCTACACTACACTGTGAACCCTTCCTTTTACCTCTGTATGAGGGGAAAGAACCATAGTAGGTCCTGTTCTTGCAGCAAAGTGAAAGACCTCCCAAGTTAAAAAGGCGAGGAGGAGTGAGCTCTGGGGGGAGGTGCCACCTACCTCCATACAACTGTTACCAGTCAGAAATTGATTAACACACACATTTTGGAGCGGAGAGAGAGGGGGGAAATTAAACCCCGGGCAACGCCGGGTATATCAGCTAGTCCTATATAAAAATGAATGGAAAAAAACGGCATGGATTGCCATTTTTAGATATGTCTATAATGCCTGCTACATACTGTGCAGTCAAACTGGAGTAGGTAATAAAAACTACATTATATAAAACTACATTACATAATTATTTTACCATATTAATCCCTTAGTCCGTTCAACTGTATAACATCCATAACACTAATTAAGAGATGTGGTTAATAGGCTGTTATTTTGGGTCATATTTGTTTGATTGTATACTAAAACAATTAGTCCAACATTTTCCTTTCTGATTTAAATATAATTATGTAATTTGAAATGAACCTTTTTTTCATTTGATGTCTTGCTGCGACTACACTATAGAAAACAAACTTCCTATTAGACTCATGACACCTGAAAAAAAAACGTATGTGCTATTTTGTGTCCAGTCCATGAGGCCTGTTTCAAACTGTTATTATATTACCACACGTTCTTTTTCCCACTCTCAGTCAAGTCATATCTGCTATGTATCAGCGACACATCTTGTCCTAGCAAATTACCAGAGCAGGAGATAAAACTAAACTAATACTGCAGGCTGCAGCAGGGGTAGAAAGCAGGCATCTCGCTCACTTTGAGCTGACTAGGAAACTAACTTAGCCTGCACGCTGCTGAAAAATATTACTTACTCAGCCTACTGTGGGGTAGATCCACAAACCTCGGTTTACTCAGGACAACTAACGTGACGTTACCTAAATAGTTAACAGACGTTAGCTTCCCTGACTTTAACAGAGAACCACAAAGCTAAATACAGTATATGCAAAAACAACGTCCGTACGTGTCCTCATTAATAGGCTTAACAGTAAGCTGCACACTGTATTGTTCTGCACGTCTGCGTGTTAAATAAACATCTACTAATGCATATACACATTACACCGCTGTTCTTCACGTGCAATGACATTTCTCAGATACTTGATACAGAAGCACGTGCTCTTCAACATCCAATACAACCCGTGTGCTCTGAATCTATTAGCGGGAATGTGGCTACGGCACAAACAATTACAAATAAAGTAACAATAGAAGATCAATACCTACTGTTACTCACATCCCATACCTAGGTTTGGTAAGCAAGATGTCCCACACAGCAGGCAGCAGGCAGGATTAGGATGGTGATGGTTCACTGCTGAAGAACTAGATTTACTGATAAATGGCATAGTGGATAACTATGCCAAGTTATTTGGTGATACATGTTATCGCACATTCACCTCTGAGAAAAATGGGATCTGGAATAACATGACATGTTATAAAAAAAAAAGGGGGCTGACAGCAAAAGGAAGATGAAGGAAAAGCTGTCTGACCATACCAAGGCTGCCAAATGGACAGGAGGTGGTCCACCGAAGGAGCTCCACCTTGAGCCGTATGGTCACCGGATGATAGAGGTCATTTGAACCTCACAGGTGGTCAGTCTGCCCCCTCCGGTCAACACTTAGAACAAGAGGAAGCTGGTAAATGATCTTTAAATAATTATGACTAACATAAAAAATTCAATATGGCCAAATCATCCCCCACATACTGTATGTAAAACACTCACCATTACTCAACAATGTTCAAATTATATGAACATAATAAACTAAGCTTTGACTGTGCCATTAACATGCATACATTTAACAATCATTCTCTTGCTATAACGTGTTTTTAAAAATATGAATACCAATTGTCATTTTTAAACAAAGATTCTATCGTCACTTCAGTGACTTGATTATTATTTTAGTTCACATCACTGTATGTTGCATTAGCCATATAGTACTCATTGGTAATCACTGCAGTGTTTTAAACAGCATTTCTGTCTATGTATCAACTGTTAACGATTAGACATGTTCCCAAATAAAACAATTCTCTGCACATTTTACAACGTAGGATAACTCAGAGGTGAGCAACATGGGCGGGCCCCCCAGGGGGGCGGGAGAATTTGTAGGGGGAGCGCGGGCAATTACAGAGGCCCCGCACTCTTCCCCACGGCATTTAAATTAAATGTCGTGGTAGGCCTGAGGCCTCTGTAACTCACTTACATACTCTCTGCAGGTCTTTGGCGACGCTTCCCCATGGCAACGCACGTCAAGTGATGGGGCGGGGTCATTTGACGTCACTTGACCCACGACATCATTTGACACCAAGTCATTGGGAGAGAGGGGGGGCGTAAACGCTGCGGCTCCCGTGCAGGGAGTTTGCGCACCCGTGGGATAACTAGTACAAATAACGGTAACCTTTTACCATGCCTCCGGTCACATCCATAGAATTGTCACTAAAGAGATATTAAACATTAACGCCCCCTAGGAAAGATTTTCAACATTTAAACACACATAAGTAAATGTTCTACTTACATTCATATAGCATACATGATGCACATAATTTGCACATGTATGGCCAGAATCACTAAAGGGAGCTAAGCTTTAGCATGTCCTTAGACCCATTCAGATGAACAGGAAAAATATGTGAAAACAGAAATACCATCATCAGGTGTAAAGCGCTACTCTGATTCTCTATTTAAAGATATACTGTTCAATGTGTGGACGTGAAGAATAACACAATGAGAAGACAAATACAATAAATATATGTGATCTAATGAATTACTATGAAGTCCAGAAAATAGCTGCCTGGTAAAGTCCACTGATTACTCTCCAAAAGAGGGGAAAAATACTTAGTGTAACACTAAATACGAAATGGCAATACTTTCCAAACACACTGCTCTGTGTCAATAGCTGCTAAGGGACGAAGTCCCTATGTTTGTATAGCTTTAACTGTGAAAATAATTTAGCAGTCAGCCAACGTACAAAAATGCTTGAGGAATGGGTAAAAAAATAAGCCAACAATTTATTGTAAAATTCTTCTTGATATTATGTGGTAAAATTGAAATCCTGCTCACAAGATACCTCTTAAAATAAAAGCATGACTGTCATGTGCAGATCCCAGGTTCCAGCTGGTCTGCTCAGGGCGCTGGAGCTCAGCGTCTCCATGTGCCCTCGCAGTCGTGTCTTGGGCCATCTGTGATGCCATCACTAGATCTCGGCGTGTGTTGTACGGAAACCTCCAGACCGGTCTCTGCAGTTAACCCTACGCGTTTCACAACAGATATCGTTTGCTCAGGGATTCCCAATAGAAGTAAAGACGTGCTGAAACTTCGCACCCTTTTGAGGATGTGGCCCTTATTTTTATATTGATTCTGGCAGAGTTTTGTAATCATACCTATCTGTGTTCTCTATACACAGGACAATCTCACCGACTCCCAGCACAAGCTCCGATCTCAGAGAGAGACGTTCCCAGAAAGATACTCCTGAGGGAGAGCCATAGGAGTTTTTCACTTTAAATTTAACGCAGATGGAACCTCCATCTGTGACTCCAGTTGTTGCTCCTGCTCCAGTTGTGACTCCTACATCAGCTCCTGTTTTGGCTTGTGCTGTGGCTGCACCTGCTCCAGATGTGGCTCATGCTGAGGATAATGCCCTTGGTGATGATGCAATCCTGCAGTATAAGCAGCAGTTACTCGCTGTCCATCGTCAGCAATGTCACTACACACAGCATCAAATTCAAGATGGCTGGAGGCACCATCGAGAGTCCATGGCTTTAATTAGAGGCATTGGCCACATCATCTAGTCAGTTGAATGTTATCCAACAGGCCATTGAGGTACTCAGGCCACCATCTAGCCTAACCACGTTGACTGAATAAATAAATACATTCTTACTAGAGCTTATGATGCTTTCCATGGATTTAATACAGTGAGGATTACAGTACAGTTGGGGGTAGGAGCGTAGAAAGAAGGCACAGAAATTATACGGTACATGGAAAGTTTTTTCAAAATCATTCTTAATGAGTTTTATGTTTTGATGACTCCGAACTATGATTAAATAAGCACTCAATTAGTTTTTTTTTTAATAAAAATATCAAGAAATTCCAAGTCAGGAAGTGCATTTAATGATGAGTTTTACCTCTACAGCAACAATATGTTTTGTTTATTATACATCATTTTTCTCTTTGCATACTTTTTTAAATACAAAAAAGTTTGTTTATTTTATGAACGGTATAACCGCTGTGATACCATCCCTGTCCTCTAGGTGCTGGAAAAGGGCAGCTATGGGACTTTCCAACGCACAGAGAGTTAATCTCCTTAGACAAGCCAGCTGCAGCTGTTGCCTAATTGAGCAGGCTGAAGTCCTGATTGCTCATGGAGTTTTAAAAGTCAGGAAGTGACTATACCCAAAGAGAGAGAATGCTGTCCCAGAGAAGGGGACAGAGAACAGTTCACCCCAGCTGTGGAAGCAGGCACAGCCCCCTAGACCCACTGGACAGTGGACACGGAGCCTGCTGGGACTGCCTGGGTTGTTAATCCCAGGAAGAAGGAAGGACGAGAGACAGTGCTGAAGCGCGGATGTCCTGTCCTTAACATTGGACTTGCAGAGCTCTCATGGGGCCAAGCTCCCCTAGGAAGGAAGGACGCACTTCTGCTCCAAACCCTGGAGTAACACATAAGCGAAACACTTTATTGCTGTACCTGTTTGGGGTGGTAACCAGCTTAGCTGCCCATCCAGTTAGTAAGGGTTGAAGCTGAATGTGTAGTTAGTCTCCTAAGAGGAGTAGGGGTTTATTTTATGATTTTGTTTTGACTTAAAGGGACGGTGGGCCTGTTAGGGGTTATTTACAGGGATAAATAATACACTATGTAGAGAAATACTACGTTTCCTGCCTTAATCTGGGCTTAAAAGATGCTACAATGTGGTTTGGGCATCACACCGTATATACATTATTGTAAGTGATTGCCTATCAAAAAAGCTGCTGCAATGATCGATCAGTGATGTTGGGATGGGGAAACAGTGACGGTATTAAGTGTCAAATTCTGAGATGACTCTTTAATGCCATTATAACATGATATTACACATAACATGAAGCTCTCTGAAGGGTTTGGATGTGAATAACAGCAATTTTAGCCGTGAGAACGTTAAATACCACCATTAAGTATAACGGAGGTCAACAGAACTTTGTGAATATGCGTTGATACCGGGAACACATCTTTTGCATATGATTAGCACCAATGTCCGTAATAGTAATGCAAGGGCTCGTTATGGCTGAAAATGGCACTTAGCATATAGTTACGGAGCATTGTAGATCCCCGTTAGCACTTAACGAGACGTTAATTGAAGTCAATGTCTTATTAAGTCACTAACGGAGCTGGGTGGATCTACCCCTGTATATCTCAAAGTGCAAGTGTATGCTTAAAGGAGCATTCCAAGCTCTTTGTTTATACATACAGTATAAAGCAGGGGGTCTACGGAGATAACTTCAGCCCTGGGTGCCCCCTGGTTTCCCGAGATACTTACCTCTGTAGGTGCTGCTGGTCCTCCATGAACTTTAAATCCTTCCCAAATGGAGTTTAAATCACCATGCAGTTTACCCAGCCAGGAATGTTAAAGGAAGCACATTTTGAGGGAAGTATCATACCTTAAAACATTTTTTGAAGCCCCTAGGCAGAACCGTACCTTTACATTTATTATCATAATCATTTATTTTGTTATGCACCAACAAGTTCCATAGTACAGTGAGGGAAAAGACGATAACAAGTATAATCAACATTAATTTACACAGTAACACAATACAGGGTCCATGTTCCACAGAGCTGACAATCTAAGAGATGGAAAGGGGACACAAAAGGACCAGTGGGGAGCAGGGGCTGGTGATCTGAGGATTTAAGATATGAGACGCCCGCATCTGAGTTGTGTCAAAGGCACAATGACTCCTTTCTGACATTTATAGAACTTGTTTCTTTTTTCATGTTACAATGTAGAACATTAATTTTTTTCAAGGCCACAGTTGAATGCAGCAGTTCATGAGAGCTGGGTTTTTTATGCATTGCTGAGAAGTCTTGGTAAACAGAAGTCCAACTGTGCTCCTAAAAATAAATGACGCCATTGAAACGGTAGCTCATGGTCTTGGACGAAATTGGGGAACAGGCACAGAACACAAAAGCACAAATGGCTACTGTTAAAGTAGAAAATCTTCCTATGATTCCCTCTCCTTTTCTTAGGTGTCTGAACCAAGGAGTATGTCAGTGTGTGATGGTAGGTGCAGCCTGGCTATTAAAAGTTAAGCCCGCTGGTTGCCCCTACCTGTCAAAATGGCCACCTATGTGTATGGTCAAAGAAGCCATCTGTGTACAGTCAAAATGGTTGCCAGCACTGTCATTGTATGTCACCCAGTTATATGTATGTGTAAGGTGTTTCCACCACCCCTTGGAAGATTCCCCTGTTACCAGGTGTATTGTGCATGCTACCTGTTGGCTCACAGACTGCTGAGTTGTCCGCCGATGGTTATGGGGACTGCAGGACAGGCTTCTGGGGTATATACCCGACATTCACTCCATGGTACACAGCGCCTCAATCTGCTGAACGCTCCAGATGTATGGAGGCGATCTCCTACGGTAGAAACGGTTACCTCTCCTCCCAGTAAGATCACACACCAGGCCGGAGGTATATTCAACTGGAACCGGTTTTATTCTTGTACACTTCACAGCAACACAGCAGTCCTCTGCCTAACACAGTTTCTGTTCTAGTCTCTGATTTCGGATGTGGCCCCCGCAGCAGTCCTTGCTCTTCCCCAGCCAGAGGAATAGGTAATCATTCACTCCTCCCCTTAGGGAAGAGGACTAGGCCCTGCCAGTGCACAGCAGTCCTGCTCCTGTGTGATACCTTGTCTCTCTCACGGTAGAGTATATTTTGTGGGATTCATTGCTTGCTGGGCCTTTGAGGCTAGCATACACAGAGTCCAAGGACTGGCTTCTGTGTGGGGCCAGGTGGTATAGTGGGACAAAGTGGAGCTGGGCTGGGAAGCACCATCCACGCGCACATGCTGGGAGAGTACATGTTCCTAGGCCAGAGTATTGTTCTCTGCCTAGCAGCAAGGTGTCTTACTCTGCAGGAGGTATGGAGCTAAAACCGGGGAGAAATGCCTTGGTCCTAGCCTCGTCGGTTTGTTCCCTATTGGTTAGTTCATATTTCCCCATAACTGAAGCCTCGCCTCTAGGGGGCCGTTCTATAGCACTGTACTAGTCCTGATTGTCTTCACTCGCCCGAGATGGACCAATCTCTTCACTGATTGGTCAGCACCCGGTTCTCCATATTTTCAGATGGAGGCCAAGGTTCTATATGAGCCGATGCCGATCTGAATTCCACAGTTGTTCGTGGTTAGTCTCAGTGACGGATTGGAAATACAAGACTATGACCCGATACGCGGTAATCCCGAGTTTCTGGGATATCCTGAGACAGACTGATCGGGGACATATCCTGGGTAAGCTTGCTATGTCATAGTACCCAGCATCTAGTGTGTTTCTGTACTGTGTCGTTCCCTGTTAGTTTCGGTCAAAATAAACCTTGTTTGTTTAACTTTCTTATTTTGTCTGGTGATTGCAATCATGGTGTAATAGTCTGATCTCCCGTGACAGTGTATGAATGAATTGATTTATTCACAGCAGCCTACTCATCTAATTCCAGATTTTGTTATTTTATTATTTAAGAAGAAAATATTAATCCTTGTCCAGAATGGCTGTTGGACAGCTTCCTATCAGCCAGCCAATCACGCAGGTGAACTTTCCTGATTGGTTTAAAAGCAACTTCCTGTTAGCAGCTACTTTAATCTCCTTTAAATAATTTTGGCGATGGTCCTTCACTCTGCAACCCTGATTCAAACAATGTAAATAATAATATTATTACTGCAAAGAACAGATTGCAGCTTTAAGTGCCCTGTAAATATATGTTTTTATTTTTTTATTTCTGAAGCTGCATTTTAGGAAAAATGTAATATACTTAAATATTTTGTAACCAGCTTTCTGTAAATCAAGATCTCTTGGCTGTGAACAGTATGAAAAATGCAGCTATCGTACGGCGGCCTTCATAGAGTTTTTCGTTCACCAGATTGTAACATGAATAGGGAAACGAGATCCCAAAAAAGAAGTCAGAAAAGAATAATTGTGTCTTTTGAGGCCACCCAGACTAAGTCATGACATGTAAATTAAGGTGCGCTTACACTACCCAGAGCGCTCTCGCCTCTGGAATATTAAAGAGGCCAGCCCAGCAATGCAATTATATCATATATATTAGTCGGATGATTTACAATATACTTGTGGGTTGATTAAGAAATGATCTTGGTGACTATATTTAAAGATACAGTACCTCTAAAAACTATTTTTGGTCAAACAAAAAACGGAATTTTTTTTAGGGGTTATAGAATTATTCTTTTTTTCTCAGTAGCTTCAGAGTATACAGTTGCTGCTAATGTAACCCCTTAGCTGTCACAGGGGGTTGCAAGTTAACAGGCTTGTTAAAGTATGAATCCCTTCTACTACATTTTCATTTCGTGCACAATCGGAAATGCTTATAGCTCCGGGGGGAATTCCCGGTTCCTGATATATTAATTTCTTTATGTACAGGTGTGTCTGGAAAATAATATTGTCTTTCTCCAAGCCTCACTCCCATGAGCCAAAAGGAAGCTGCAATGTCAGGATAAAACATTGCAGATCCCATTGGACGACCCCCGATGACCACCTTTAATATTACTCTCATTTTACTAGCACTACAGGCTGTACTGCGTTTTGAATGTATTTTTTTTTAAATTACAGGATTGAAGCAGGGGGTCTCCAGAGCTGGACTGTGATAATTTCAGCTCCGGGAACCCCCTGCTTCCAGAGATACGCACCTCCGTAGCGGTGCTGGTATCTCTGCAGTCAGAGTAATTGTGTGCCTAACATAATGGCATCTTTAAATGACCCGTCTCATGGGGGAATATACTGTAGGAAGCTGTGAAGTCATCCGCACAGGGATAATGGGCGTACCTATGGAGGTACGTATCTCTGGAAGCAGGGGGTCCCCGGAGCTGAAATAAACACAGTGTCAGCTCTGGAGACCCCCTGCTTCAATCCTGTAATAATAATGAAAACAATAAGGCAATGCAGCCTGTAGTGCCACTTGAATATCTCAGGAACTAGAGCATCCTCAGAGCTAGGAATAGCCTGGTTCAGCTCCAGGGGACCGGATTATGTCCATGGTAAAACACATGCAAAATTAAGGATTGCTGCTTAATATAAGCTGTTATTTTGTCGAATACAGTATGGATTGTATGTGCAAGTGCAGACTTTCCAACTTGCTTCTACTTCCTATCAGCATAGTAATTCAAGTGCTTTGAGAATGAGGGAACAAAAACTCATGCTTAGTCTTTTCAATAGGTGCATTAGGCTGAGTCCCCGCTAACGCTGAGCGGGCGGCGCTTGCCGCGGTTACTTTCATATATAGATATGTGCACGCGGGCACACACGCTCACCCGCACTCTGCGCTTATGTAAACAAAAAAACTAACTTTCCTGCGTGCTCAATGACATCCCCCCCCCCCCCCCCCCGCACGCATAAATGCCAGGACACCCGGCGCTCATGCTTGGAGCGCTCTCCAAGCATGAGCGCGCTAAGCGCCAGCGGGGACTCAGCCTTAGTAAAATAAAATTAAAAAATAACAATGTTGTTCTATAATTTGTCTGCACGGATCCCTACTCTGAGCCATTTTGATATCTATATAAATTCTAACCAACTGTGTGACCTTAACACTGATTCCCTTTGGTAAAACACCAATAACGCTACACTATGACGACAATGCTTTAAAAGTAACTTGTTTTGTTCGCACTCTCTCCTTTCGTTATACTTTATGTCTTCCCCATTTGCTTTCACTTCATTTCTATTCATTACAAAATCACTACCAAAATAAAAAAAGATCGGCCTCTTAAGATGGCTTCAGAGTATACAGTTGCTGCTAATGTAACCCCTTAGCTGTCACAGGGGGTTGCAAGTTAACAGACTTGTTAAAGTATGAATCCCTACATTTTCATTTCGTACACAATCGGAAATGCTTATAGCTCCGGGGGGAATTCCCGGTTCCTGATATATTAATTTCTTTATGTACAGGTGTGTCTGGAAAATAATATTGCCTTTCTCCAAGCCTCACTCCCATGAGCCAAAGGGAAGCTGCAATGTCAGGATAAAACATTGCAGATCCCGTTGGACGACCCCCGATGACCACCTTTAATTTTACTCTCATTTTACTAGCACTACAGGCTGTACTGCGTTTTGAATGTATTCTTTTTTAAATTACAGGATTGAAGCAGGGGGTCTCCAGAGCTGGACTGTGGTAATTTCAGCTCCGGGAACCCCCTGCTTCCAGAGATACGCAGTATCTTAAGATGGTTTAAAAATGTTTTCCCCATAAGAGGCTGTGTGTTTATTTCCATGTTGCAAATGACATTACTCCCAACACCCAGAATGCTTTTCTCTAGCAACAGCAGCTCCTTTATCTTAGTTTTCTCCTCCTTTCTCGTCTGATTGGGTGCCTGTAGCACACGCCCGTTACGTGGTTTGGTATCCCTAATGTGTTGTGAAACAGACATAGAATTGACTATTTTATTTTTATAAAAAGGCAGAAACCTTCCCCTTTATAATCCTTTTCTATCACTACAATCTGAAATGTATTTTATGCATTATACAACTCCCTGAATTATTTGTATTTAAATATTTGTGCTCCAAGTGTTAGACAAATTATATATGCTATTTCTCTTTTGCTTGTCTTATTACACCTTTACATTATATTGCCATTCTTGTCTTGCACGGATTAATGCCTAATCAGAATCTAGAGCTGCTTTTATACTAGCAAAATATCATTGAATGACAATCATCATATAATCAAGATCCCTCCAGTGCTGTAGCCATACATATGTTATGTATTTTTAACATTTTATAAATAAAACGTGTTTTTAAATGGAGGGAGTATCTAAGGCGGATAGAGATGCAGGGTGAATGGATGAGGGAGATGGGAGCAGTGTATGTGAGAAAAGGTTTAGTGCAGACATGGAAAGGGTTTGGGAATGAAGGGATTAATCCCTTTGTTACATTCAGTTTCCCTGCAATGCCCTGGTAGTGAAAGGGTTAATAAAGGGTCGGATGAGAAAGGGGTTAAGAGGTAAGGAGAAAGGAGGGGAGGAATTTGGGGGGAGGGGGGGAGAGACAGTTGAGAGTCGAAGGGGAGTAAGAATCCTATAGGGGGTGAAGGATCCCAGGGGAGAGAGTGAAGGGGTTAAGAGGAGTCTCAGGCGAGAGGAAGAGTGAAGGGGTTAAAGAGGCAATCCAAGCAGCTTACATTTTGTTTTAACCTTTTTTTTTTGTTTTAATATATGCAGCCTTTGATTATCTTTATTGAAAACGAATTATGTAAGCTGCCGATCGATTAGTTCTCTCATGATCGATCATTAAAATTCTGCTTCCCCTGGTTCACTAAATGGCTGCTTTACAGTTCCAATCAATCCTTCACTCAGTGTAACTCAGCAGCTACAATGTATTCTTACATTACTAAGGTAAAATCTATTGTTACAGTTTGTAGCTCAAACTGCTGGGAATATTGGCAACAAATTATCACAAAAAGGAAAATGTTACAAAGAACTTGCACTGCTGGGGAGGTGTGCTAAAACCTGCTACAGAAATCAAAGGATGCTCAGTATTTGAAAACTCATTAAAATTGCATTGAGTTGAATATTTTAAATAAAAAAAGGTAGTAAGTATTATCTAATACTACAGAACTGATTTATTAAAAAAAAAACACATGTAGGATATTGCTTGGATTGCTTCTTTAAGAGGGAGTGAAAGGAGGGGGGGGGGTGTGACAAACTGATTCGGAACTCCAATGTGCTCCTCTCCCTCCCTGCAGTGAGCAGCGTGGACGGAAGGGAGGAGGGAGTGAGAGCAGCAAGTCAGCCTGCAGCTCCGGTCTTATAGAGCGGCAAGTGCAAATCTGTATCTCTCCCCCCTACACTCCGGTGGTAATATCGCGATAACTAATTATTATGTTAATATCATGTGATGTCATCTACTGGACATACTAAAAGTTACATATCTGTAATCGTTGCAAAGAATCGTATGCAATAAGACCACACACGACATGAGTAAGAGGTGCCAAGGACAGATATCCATTTGTCACTCAAATTTAGGAACAAGATTGTCATAATTAGTCTCGTTACGTCCACCATAAATCACCTGAATCTATAGTTATGACTCACGTGTGTCTAAGTACTAGAGAAGGGAAGTTATGAGTGTGTTTTAAATATTAAGGCAAAAACTTAAACGTCATTTGGTAGGAGTTTTTTTTTTACTCTGTCGTAAAACCATCAACCTAGCAGCTGATTTACGACAGGAGTGGGGTTATGTTATTTCAATGGGGTAAAAAAATAGTACATAAAACTTGGCAAGGTATTATGAAAATCAGATTTCAACAATGGTGTGTTTTGGACCAAACACGTGATTCTCATATTTCAACGCCAGTGACCTCTGGGGGAAATCCTGACATAGAGTAACGGAAATTATAGGGATTTCTGTTTAATACTGTTATTTTAAGAAACTCTTTTGCATTTATTGTAATTGTATGTTCTTGTAATTATCTAATTCTGTAATATGAAGCACTGCATTTTTATATATATTAAACAATTCTTTAATAAGTAATGCTTCTGTATAGAGTATTTACATTTTTGGACATATTTTGCTACAACTGATTTTTGTGAAAATATAAGTGCAATATAGCGCTCGTGTGACAATTGGGATCAAATAAATATAAACATGTGACAATGAATGAACCTGTGATAAGGAGTCCAAAAGATAGTCCTGGAGCTGCCCAAAAGGTTTTTCTGGTTTCTCCCAACCAGAAAAGGATGTGAAGGAGGCAAGGGTGAGGAAGTGGTCGTGGATAAAGTTCTTCTCTTTAGGCAATTATCTCAAGAAAGGAAGACAAGACATACAAAAAAACATACAAAAAACACTGCAATAGTGCATGACCCAGGGACAAAATGGATTGATTGAACAGAGCAATTTAATATATATAACTGCCAGGGTCTCAGGTCCCTGTTTATTCTAGAAATAAAAACTATGCATATAACCCACAAAAATCAGTTGTGAAGATGGATAAAACCTCCTGTGGTGCTGAGGCAAGGGTGAGGAAGTGGTCGTGGATAAAGTTCTTCTCTTTAGGATATTACCTCAAGAAAGGAAGACAAGACATACAAAAAACACTGCAATAGTGCATTACCCAGGGACAAAATGGATTGATTGAACAGAGCAATTTAATATAAAACAATTAAACAAAAAATAATAAAATGACATACATAATATCAATATAAAACATCTATGTGGTGCTGCACTTTGAAGATTGAACTTGCTCTGCCGCTTGGCTCAATAAAAATTGAAATCCTACTCACCGAAGGTGACTAGGACATGCACATTTGTTTTATGGTCTTTCGCTGGTGTATACCGCTCGCCGTGGGGTGAATTAAGCCAATAACTGGAGGAGAATTGCCTTCTATACTCGGAGTCAGCTGCTGCCAGAGTCTGGTCGATCGGCTCCTCTACTGACGTCACCTCCTGTATCTCACTGCTACGGTATCCCTGCGATGCCAAAAAACCTCCAACGCATTTCGAAACTCCAAATAGTGGGTTTCGTCGTCAGGGATAGATGCTGCATGGGTCTGTGCTTCTATATATACCCCAGTTCATTCAATTACGGTAATTGATATCATTAGAATATTTGAATAACGGCCAATGTTATCATAAAGTCTTCTGATAGAACATGGATGATATATTATTATTATATAACGGGAGAAAACTAATTGAAATGCAGTTAGTATTGGATCATGAATGCTTAGATCACAGGTCGTGTTTACAGGGGGGAATGAATATTTGTGAAAAAAAATTTCACCATGTTTTTTCACTAATATATATATTTTGTCAAAATAATCTAATTATATTAAAAATAATTCCATTCACTTATTCTAACACTAATATTTGTAATTAATAAATATTATCAATATTAATTATTATAAGAAATTCACTACATTATTTACCAAATTAATTCATTAATGACACAATTTTTTGACAAATATTAGAATTTGTATAATTGGAACATTGAAATTTCTCTCCAAAGTTCCAGGCCTGATATGGTGTCTCTTCAATATCCGTTAAGTATCTCGCTGTATATTATAATATATATTGTATATGTATTGTATAATAATGTATATTGTATATGTTGTTGTTTTTGTTGTTATATACTAATATCCAAGCATTTGATTGCTAATTGTATATTAATAGTTAATTGATTTCGTTGTATATTTTATTGCAAATTGTTTTAAACTTTGTATCATATACTTAGGCTCGGTCGTTCTAAAGTTCCACTCATTTAGTGGTAATAAATTATGAAGGAGGGTTCAATTATATTCATTCCCCCCTGTAAACACGACCTGTGATCTAAGCATTCATGATCCAATACTAACTGCATTTCAATTAGTTTTCTCCCGTTATATAATAATAATATATCATCCATGTTCTATCAGAAGACTTTATGATAACATTGGCCGTTATTGAAATATTCTAATGATATCAATTACCGTAATTGAATGAACTAGGGTATATATAGAAGCACAGACCCATGCAGCATCTATCCCTGACGAAGAAACCCACTATTTGGAGTTTCGAAACGCGTTGGAGGTTTTTTGGCATCGCAGGGACACCGTAGCAGTGAGATACAGAAGGTGACGTCAGTAGAGGAGCCGATCGACCAGACTCTGGCAGCAGCTGACTCCGAGTATAGAAGGCGATTCTCCTCCAGTTACTGGCTTATTTCACCCCACGGCGAGCGGTATACACCAGCAAAGACCATAAAACAAATGTGCATGTCCTAGTCACCTTCGGTGAGTAGGATTTCAATTTTTATTGAGCCAAGCGGCGGAGCAAGTTCTATCTTCAAAGTGCAGCAGCACATAGATGTTTTATATTGATATTATGTATGTAATTTTATTATTTTTTGTTTAATTGTTTTATATTAAATTGCTCTGTTCAATCAATCCATTTTGTCCCTGGGTAATGCACTATTGCAGTGTTTTTTGTAAGTCTTGTCTTCCCTTCTTGAGGTAATTGCCTAAAGAGAAGAACTTTATCCACGACCACTTCCTCACCCTTGCCTCAGCACCACAGGAGGTTTTATCCATCTTCGCAACTGATTTTTGTGGGTTATATGCATAGTTTTTATTTCTAGAATAAACAGGGACCTGAGACCCTGCCAGTTATATTAATTTACATATTTTTGCATAATTCTTGGGTGGTGGAAGCGTATAGATATGATCGCATTTGAGTAAGGGCTTAATATTGACTCCTCGAAAGTACCTTGCAGAGCGGAAAGGTGCTTTGGCTAGAGTAGCCTGTGTATTAACTCTGGTTGCATATCTAAGGTCAGGTCCCCGCTGGCTACAGCAGTGCATGCTATGGCAGCCGGGCCAGCTGCAAGGGGGGGCTGCCGCACTGCACGGTGAGTTTTTCCTTTCTGCAAGAAAATTGTGAGGGGAACTAGCGACAGAGCGCTAGGCCACGCCCCCGGCGGTTCAGCCAACGAAGGCGAACCTACTGGGTGACATCACGGCCGCGCCCCCATCACTCACCCGTCACGCCCCCCACCCCCTGCAGCTCTCTGCGCAGGCACTGGGGCTGTAGCCTAAGTCACGTGCTCACTTGTGTGCTGTTCATGACAGATTGTATATTGGGACGGATTGAGGAGAGATACAGTATTGTTCATTTGAGAAACCTTTGTGAAGGTGAAAAGTGGGACAGCTTATGTGCCGTATATTAACCCTTGTCCCGTATGCAGGTCACGGGCTCACAGGTGTGCCGTACATGATATTATGCTACTCACATGATATTGAAGCGCAGCCCATGTGTATCATAGGAATTATTATACTTTATATTGAGCTGTCAAGAGTTAAGAATCTTTTTGTATATATATATGTAGCCGAGTCCCCTTACCCTGCCTCCGGTACAGGGGATCTGTTTAGTGGTTCCACAGAGCTTCACGCGATCGGGAGGTGGGGTGGCCATTTTGCGAGTTGCGCACGCGCAGTACGGCGAGGAACGCATGCGCAGTTGAGTAAGCGGTGGCCATCTTAGTGTAGCTCCGCAGATGCAGCCGCGGAACTTCAAGTCCCAGAATCCCTAGAGGGAGGGACTGCCCCAGCCAATGGGATTGGGACAGGAACAGGATATCCTCCGCAGGTGGAAAGCCTGCGAGTCAGTCCTGACGGAGGAGACAATAGGAGAAGGTAGTGTCCTTGGGAGCCGTGCTTCCTGGGCTAGGTCTAGATCTTGTCCCTAGGCAAGTGTTCTACAGAAGGCCCCAGATAGGGACTCTTCCCCTTATTGTTATTTCTGAGCCGGTGACCGGACGGTCACGCGGCACCCTGCGGCCTGGGACCAGGTCACAGGATCCAGAGACATTGTGTGAGACCCTCCGGCTGGAGCTCACACTGCGTGGAGGATCAGGACCCTTTAAGAGAGAGAGGATTTGCGTTAGAGGCCTGTCAAGAAATCCTTTGAAGCTGGGCCTGTGTGTAGCGAACATTTGTCACAGGTGCTATATTTCACACCCAATGGCCCAGACCTGGGTCCTAGCTGTCTCTACCAGCAATATACCTTTGGCCTGCCAATTAGGTATTAACATACTGTACACTAAACCCCCTCTGTACTTGTCACACCCAACTTCAATCAAGCCTGTTGAAGCCCAGATATTTCTGAAAAGACACCACACATATTTGTATTTTCCTAAACTGCAGCTCATTAACCCCTTAAGCCTCCCGCATCAATCCCAGTGTATGTGTTGGGGCAAACACTGGAACAGAAACAATACATTTTTTACAGGGGAATATACATTAGGATGCTGAAGCAAGGTAAAAACACATTACTGGACCACAGTCCAGTTAACCCCTTGCTTCCCATGTGAGAGTAGGGGGTGGCCAAATGGGGTGTAACCCCTTTAATCCCGGGCCAGACCCCCTCTACCATGACAAGGCCCCACTCCAACACACCGCGCCAAGCAGCGCCTGGGTACTGGACTACCCAGGCAGCTACCCAACGTGCACCTACATCTAGTGGGAATAGCGCTACCTCACGTTTGGGTGGGATTGCTGGGACAGGATGCCAGGGGTTATTGGTGCCACAGCACCCTCAGTACTTTGGGGGAACCACCACGTGTTGGGTCACTGTTTATACAGCGGGTACAGGTTATTGTATGTTAGTTTGTGTGTACAGTAAAGCTTAGCTATATATATTTTGTGTGGTGTGTTACTTATTACTGTGTATCAGTTCCTGTGAGGGGTTATCCTGCCAACGCTGGGATCTCTCACAGGTGGAGTCACTGCACTAAGAAGAAAGAGCTCACCCCAGGCTCCCAGGGGCGGAGGCTTAGGCCTCCTGTGAGCAGCATGCGTAGTACCCTTAGGCATAGGGAAAAGGGGCTACATTTCATAACTTTGGTTTGTGTGAATGTTTTAGAATTTTTTATATTCTACACATCTTGATATGGAGATGTGGGGACCCACTGCTAGTGATGACTTGTTTATATATTTTTCTTTGATTTATGTTTTTCTTTTTTCTGTCCACTATACAGTAGCTTCTTTATATTTTTATATTCCAGACAAGTTATTTCAGAGTGAGTTTTTCCCAAACGCGTGTGTACTCTAATAAAATAAAACTAAATATTCTAGGACAACACATTTGTTCAATTTAAAAAAAAAAAAAACCCTTAGTGAGTGAAAGGAAGAGGAATTTGACGAGATACCTTCATGTCCATAAACTTCGAGGCCGCATTAATACAATTTTCTGCATGTATGTGCTTACCTTAAGTCATTAACTCCTAATCTTTCCTGACTCATTTGCATATCTATCACAGAAGAAGTCATAATCCATTCCCCCTGGTGACAATGATGTCACAAATCCTAGATTATGCCAGGTGTTAGTGTCCTAAGGATGACAGTAAACATACAACTTCATAAAAGGTGCCAGCCTGAAATATATTCAAAACGGACACGTGATTCTGTCCATCTTTGCGTCCTATGTGAGCCCACCAACTGAATAAGATGTGAACAAAAGGTGCTATTTTAGGAATGTCTGGTCTTATTCAAACTCACTTGTTAAAAAGATTGTACTTACTAATTACACAACCTATTTCTAAATGGAGCTATGTTCTAAATGGATCTCTCTCTTAAGCTGCGGCCACACTGCCGCTGAGAACGCTCATGCTTGAGTGATGACGTCACCAGCTCTCCAAGCATGAGCACAGGGTGTCTTTCTGTAAGCGCGAGCGGGGGGCATGACCTGACAGTGACTGGCGCTGATTGGCTGAGGTCCTGAAACCCTTCAGCACGCCTCAAACTCAAGTTTATCTGTGTTGGCAAGAGCCTAGCGCCCGCGAACGTACGTGCACAGGCAGCAGCAGCGTGGACGCAGCCTTAGGGCCGTTCTATACAGCATGCGGCCACGCGGCCGCGTGTGCCTATGCAAACGCGCGTGCACGTGATGCATGCTTTTTGTATGTATACTATAGAAGCTGTGAAGGTACAGTGTTTGTGTGTGTGTGTGTGTGTGTGTGTGTGTGTGTGTGTGTGTGTGTGTGTGTGTGTGTGTGTGTGTGTGTGTATGTAATTTATTATTTATTAAAAAAAAAACCTTGGTATAAATAAAATATTAAATTTGTGTAGACGCACAAATACATACATACATACAGGCATACCCCGGTTTAAGGACACTCACTTTAAGTACACTCGCGAGTAAGTACATCTCGCTCAATAGGCAAATGGCAGCTCACGCATGCGCCAGTCAGCACGTCCTGAACAGCAATACCGGCTCCCTACCTGTAACGAAGGTGTGCGCAAGCAGGGAGAATATAGAGACTGTTACAAATGCGTTATTTACATCTATTCTGCACGTATATGACGATTGCAGTACAGTACATGCATCGATAAGTGGAGAAAAGGTAGTGCTTCACTTTAAGTACATTTTTGCTTTACATACATGCACCGGTCCCATTGCGTACGTTAATGTGGGGTATGCCTACACACACACACACACACACACACACACACACACACACACACACACACACACACACACACACACACACACACACACACACACACACACACACACACACACACACACACACACACACACACACACACACACACACACACACACACACACACACACACACACACACACACACACACACACACACACACACACACACACACACACACACACACACACACACACACACACACACACCACCGGTAGCAGCGCAAAAGATGAAGGAGTAGCTCAGTGAGTAAAGACATTGACTGACACTGAGATTGCTGCAGGGGAGCCTGGTTCAATTCCTGGTGTCGGCTCCTTGTGACCTTGGGCAAGTCACTTTATCTCCCTGTGCCTCAGGCACCAAAAACATAGACTGTAAGCTCCTGTGCCTGCAAAATGTCTCTGTAAAGCGCTGCGTACAATTAGCAGCGCTATACAAGAACATGCTATTATTATTTCCCCGTCTTTGCCACTGTCTGTTGTGCGCATGCGCGGCGCCATTATAGAAAGGCTGACGTCAGCCAACTAAAATTCCGCGCGCCCGGCACTATAGAACCGGCCTTACCCTTTTGTTTCCACTCCAACACTTACTGTTGGGAAAGAGATAACGTTGTATGTTGTGGCCTGTACATCACTATCTCCACAGCTGAATATCTATCTTTAATTAAAACCTGAAGTTTTACAAAGTGGGGCCATCCAGTACATTTCCTTATCCCTCACTGTCTGTGTCAATATGTAAAAGATATATTTGTATCTACCAGATACTCCAAACATACTCCTGCATAGCTTAAAGAAGAATACAATGCGCCTTTATCGGAAGTCATTTCTTACGTTATTTCACACAGATGCAAAGAATAAATGGCTGCACTAAAACGCATGATAATATGTAACTTGGAAAATCTGTAAGAATTTTGAGAGAAATTACAGAGTTTCCATTCATTTGTAACCATGCAAAGTTAGAGAGGATGACATATTTGGAGGACTAGATCCCTTTATTACAGAGCAATATGTGGGCATGGGATGTGTTTCTTTCTTACATATATATTACTTGCTGCACATCTGTTAACTCCTCTATTGCCTTATGACAGCAAAGGGGTTTCATGCCATGCCCTTCACCTGTAGCGTTTACTGTAACTGTTTATTTAATATCCTGTACCTATCCATTTCAGCTGTAACTTTTGTACCTATTTCTGCCAGTGGTTGAAGCTCACAACCCTCAACTGATGATTTTTCTGATAACTATCCGCTGGTTATGGGAGATTTGACACTACTGATATTGTGTGTATATGCATATAACATGTAAAAATACATTTTATTGGTAATATGATCATTGCATATAGTTAATTAAAGGTGTTACATGTCTCCTTAGGAGGGGTCACTTGCCTCCATGCTCCTCAATCACCCACTGACTTAAAAAAATAAAGCGTACAGTACTGTATATTCATGTTGCAAGTGTTGGAGGGCCTGCAACGCTCACTACAGTCTGTGTGTACATACACTACATATTCAAGCACAACAGCATGTACTGTAAGCCCTTCCCAAAAAAAGAGAAGGAAAGGCTTGAACAGTCTCGCTCCTATTGGATGAGAGATCAGCCAGTGAGAAAGTAGTGCATGCACTACGCCCATCTAGTTGATTCACTCTATATACAGAGAAGGTGGGTGTGTGTGTGTGTATATGTATCATGTATCATGTGCTGATTTCACCTCGGGCATAGGGACCTGTTGTTGAACATACTGTAAGAGCACAGCCTGTTCCTGCTGTCACATTACTAGCTGCATCATTTCTAGGTTTCTTTTTGCAAGACTCAAGGGGACTTTATTTACAGCCTAAGGGATTGAGGTAAGATGCGTCAATGCTATAATGCCTCAGTGCTGTGAATGTGGGGAAACGGACAACATGATATGAATGAATACACAAATGTATGAATTTTTACACGTCACAGGTGACTCTAATGGAGAAAAGAGTGGGTAACTTTTCAAGCCCGTTCATGTGTAGGGTATGCTACTTTTAGTGACAACCCTCCACATATTTTTAAACAGAAATACAATTAATTATTTTAATCCTGGATGTAGTAAAGACCCACGGCAAAAACAAGTAGCATAACTTTAAGATACAAATATCCTCAGTATGGACTCAAGGTCCCAGGTGAAATGAAATAATAGCTAGAGGATATAATATCCACTGGTAGACAATCTGTGGATATTATATCCTCTAGCTTTTATTTCATTTCACCTGGGACCTTTAGTCCATACTGAGGATATTTGTATCTTATAGTTATGCTACTTGTTTTTGCCGTGAGTGCAACTAATAGGGGACTTCAGTGACCTCTGTCACTTTCTTTCATTATATTTCTTTTCCCTGTGCACCAGGCCTTCTCTCTACATATTATTTTTGGATATTATGGTTTGAGCGACGTCCCACTCTCTTGTTTTGTGTAGTAAAGACCATAAAGTTTGTACAGCAAAAGCCTTCTGGAATAATAACTTTTTCATATAGCACTTTTCTCCCAATGGGGCTCAAAGTGCCTCACAATTACAGCATAGTGTGCGGTAAGCAGGATTGTACATAGGATTTTACAGCCCCAGCGAGCTTACAATCTATATTTTTGGTGCCTGAGACACAGGGAGATAAGGTGACTTGCCCAAGGTCACAGGAAGCATACTGCTCCTTGTGACAGTCACTTTATCTCCCTGTGCCTCAGGCACGAAAAATAAAGATTGTAATCTCTATGGGGCTGGGGCTGTTTGATTTGCCCTGGTTCCCCTACGTCAGTCATTATTGTTACGGTATTTACAGTCACTGTCTACTCACTGGGCAGCTCCTTCAGCATGATAAGGATAGTGATTCATTTATAATGGGGTGCACAGTCCATACATAGGTGCTTCACATACAAAGGTAATATAAATAGTGTTTTGTACTGTGTGTATGTCACATGCAGGCAATGAGCTAACTTCTTCGCTTCCAGAGAGCAGTAAAGCATGCAATTGTATCTATTCTTAGCATTGCAGTCAGACTGTGGTAGTCCATTTGCAAAAGGGTAGTTATAAGAAGCTAATCAAACTGCAGGACATTATTTTGTCATTGTTTAGTATGCTGAGTAGATCTATCTCTGTGAAGAAATAAAGGGATCGTAGCTCCATGAAAAAGACTATATTCAGTTGAATGACTACTTTTCATGCGAGCATGCTTATCACACTTTCATAAGCATCAGGATGGGTGGAAGAACAAACATAGCCATCAGCCAATGTGTGTTGCAGGTTGCACCACTCCTTGGATAATTTGCACACCTCCTTAGCACATGTTCTACCCTTGTGCTCTCAAAATGCCACTAAAGAAAGTAGTGTGTGAGAATGCTAGGTGCAATTAATTTAGCGAAACACACAGAACAAGAATCCCCTATGTGGTGAGAGCACTCGAGGCTAAGGTGGAGAACTGATAATGAACGTAGGGGCTTAAGGACCTCAATGTAGATGGGTATGAGAGCAAATGATATGGTTATAACGTTAAAACACAAATCTTTATTAAGGAGTATGTCTCCAATACGAAAATAAATTGGGTTAAAACCATAAACCTAATAGACACGATGCTAAAGCTAAGCAAATTAAAAGATGGGGAAACTATCAAACATCAAGAGCGGGCATGAGTCAATGAACCACATCAACGATAGCAATCATGCAATAACTAAGCTGCTGTGTGATGTGTCTTCTATCCCCAACTCTGATAGTGTGTAAGACAGTGTGAATTATAACTGGGGAGAAGGGAGGGAAAAAAAGGGGGGCTGAACCCAGTTCCAACACAGCACACAAGTGCCGCTTGGTAATGGCAGAATCTCTGAGAGGGTGGGTGAAACACTGTTAGGCTTTGGTCCCGCTGCAGCCGGCGGCGCGTGCGGCCGCGGGCCACCAGCTGCTTGCCCCCGTTCTAGTTGCCCCTGCTAGCTCTTTCCAGCGTGGCTGACTGCGTGCTGTGACGCGTCAGCCAGCCGGAGCTACATGGAGCTTGTGGTTTTGGCCAGTGTTGCGTCACGTGACATCCCAGCAGCCAATCCGATTCCCCCCTCTGCTCTGATCCCCCACCCCCTCCGTTCCGATTTCCCCCTTCAGCTCCAATCCCCGTTCCGATCCCCCCTCTGCCCGACACCCCTTCCGATTCCCCCTCTGCCCGATCCTCGTTCCGATTTCCCCCCTTGCTCCGATTCACCTCCCCCCGTGTGTGTGTGCCTGTCTGTGTGTGTGCCTGAGTGCGTGAGTGCCTGTCTGTGTGCCTGAGTGCGTGAGTGCCTGTCTGTGTGTGTGTGTGTGTGTGTGTGTGTGTGTGTGTGTGTGTGTGTGTGTGTGTGTGTGTGTGTGTGTGTGTGTGTGTGTGTGTGTGTGTGAGGGGTTGAGGGGCTGAGGGGTTGAGGGGCTGAGGGGTTGAGGGGCTAAGGAGTTGAGGGGCTGAACGGCTGAGGGGTGGTCACGCCCCCCCGCCCCCTCACGTCATGGCTGCGCCCCCCACCCGTTTTGGCCACGCCCCCCCGCGCCGGAAAAAGTTTCCTGCAGACCGCAGATTGCGGTGCAGTGAGTTGCACGCGCCGCCAGCAAGCAAGACAGCCGTGCGGACACGTGCAACGGGCCTTAGCCTAAGGCTAAAGCCCCGCTGCCTTAGACAGCCCGCCCGCACTGCAAACAGGCTCTGCGTGCAGAGCGCTATACCGCGATCTGCGGGCGGCGTTCTGAGGTGCGAGGGGGCGTGGCCAAATCAGGCGGTGTGGGCGTGGAAATGACAAGGGGGCGGGGCCACGACAGACACCGGCACGGCACCTCACCGCTCTATGCGGTCTTTGAGGAGCGTGCAGGCATGACGGGGCAGCGGAATCTGTATACTCTCCCCCCCTCCCGAAGACAAGCACAGCAGCTGGCCGCAACCTCCCCAGCACACGCAGCCTGCAAGACGGGCATCGGAGGGAGGGACGTACACACTCAGACCTCCCTCCCGTAACTGTAGACGGCTTCCCTCCTCTCCCTTGGCCCCTCCTCCGCCCCCTCATTGGCTCCCTGCAGCACCACGTGACACGTCGCCGCTTGGGATCACGATCCTCTTGTATCCCCTGCTGGCTGATGCGTTACAGTGCGCAGCGAGCTTTGCAGCGAGGGGGGACTGGGGCAGGCATGGCAGGAACACGGGTCTGGTGAGAGACGCACACGCGGCCGCCCGTGCCGTCGGATGCAGTGGGACCCAGGCCTAACACATTATTTACAAGCTTTTCAGAAGCAACAGAATTTAGTAACAATGGGGATTATTCATTCAATTGATAGTGATGATCAAGGCAATATTGCATGGAAACTCCTATTGAAATCTGCCTTTGAATTGTGTGAGTCAGTCTCCCTGTGCCTCAAGCAAGAAATATTAGATTTTCAAGATATACAGGACAGGGGATTGTGTCTAAACATTATTTGAGAACGAGTTTTTATTTCAAAATGAATCTTTCCTGTAAAATACCTTGTGAATTAATTTATTATTGTGCAGCAAACACCATATATAATCATCTTTCCACTGGTCTGAAGAGACTCTTGATCACATCAAATAATACACAAAAAATACAGTAGTTTTTTCTTGTAGCATTTTACAATATATATTTACTAGTTTCAGTCCTGTCATGGCTACTCATTAAAAAAATCTTGACTTGTTTTCCCTTTCCCATAAAATGCACTTTATGATATAAATGGTGAAGGGAAAAGATTGCAATGATAACAATAATGCTGCACTTGGCAGTGTTATCATATTTCTATGCTTTATCACTGCCTCCTCCCCTCACAGCCCACTACAGACACCGGCATGGCCCGCCCCTACTGCCAACTCATTGGCTAAGCGCAAACGAAGTAGCCAATGGGCGTGCGCGTTGCTCGTTTTACTTAATGTCAATCAGCAATTCTCTCCTCCCCCTCCCCACTCCTTCAGTGTGGTCTCTGGCTGCCTACCGAGAAGTGTAGGCGGCGGCCCTGAGCACTCCTTCCTATTGGTTAGCCGCCGTGAGGGGGCGTGGTTATAGCAGCAGCCCTGCGCTCCGATTGGTTGCTTCTTTGTTGCAGCTTCAGTTTACCCCATGAGACGGAGGAGGAAACATCCCCCTGGTGTCCTCACTCCTCCCGGACACAGCAGCCGGTCGTGTTCCCCAACCTCACAGCACCAGATACGTAACGTTATTTCCCGTGTGGATCTGTTCTGTAACCTGCGCTGACATGTAAGAGAACCCCCTCACGCTTACTCGTTCCATTCATTTGATCGCCTGCGTTTTGAAACGAAACCATTTCTGCCTGTAGAGACTGTTTAACGGATTGGGACTGCACGGGGGTGTGTACGGCTCTCGTTGTGGGTGGTGCCGTGCGCGGCCCCTAGAGGTGGGGGCTCTCCGGTTCCTGAGGCGGTGTTGTATGTATAGGTGCCTGCGGCGGTTTAGGAGGGGAGGGACCGGACCGTTGCTGCTCGCGCTCTGCACTGAGCGCGCGTCTGTCTCGCGCATTGAAGAGGCTGCCCGGCTTGTGTTGTGAATGTCAGTTGTACCGGGGCAGCAGTGTGATTGTGACGTCACCAGCAGCGGCGTCTCCAGGGAGATGATGCCCCAGACTGTACCAGGCTCAGCAGCGGCCCCTGGGACCCGCTCTCTGCCATTACTGATAAAGGTGCCGCCAACCAAAACGTCGATAAGAGTAATTGTCGAGTATTTATTAAATGAAGAGCTACTAGTGGCCAGTACCATTTATTTATTTATTTATTTTACACAATAATAAAAGCAGAACATTTGTCTGGGTCACTAGATAGACTGCAGCAAAGTATAATAGCTATTTGACATTTTCAAGCTCTTGGCTGGCAGCAAAAGGGTTAACCCTAATAGGATGAGGAGGAGTGATCTATTTCTCAACCCCATCATAACCGCGGGATTGCAGTTATTGCACCTTTTTAATAACATGTACAGCAGGGCCCCGCTCATACGGCTGGTTCCTGGCCGCCGCCGTAAAGCGAGGCCCTACTGTACTGTATTGTACCTTTTGAAAACAGATGCAGAGCTGTAAACCGACTGTTTTGCTGACAAATGGCATCTGACAAGGAGTTGCGCACGCGCTAAAACTGTTGTTTAGTGAGAGCCGGATACTTTGCTGCTGTGCACGTCATGCCGGAAAAAACGGAACAAGCGCTGAACCTGATATGGGTATTCATTGGGAAACGCTGTATGAGTGGAGCGCCGTAAAGCAGGGCCTGCTGCATCTGATACATAAGTGGGAAATCTCGTTGGACTCTTACAAAAATGTGTGCTGTACTCGACTCTTCCTAAAATATGATTTTCTAAAAAATAAAAAAAAGGTAAAGACTAGGCTTGTTAATATAGCTATAGTACACTGTATTACTGCTGTGTTTATCCTTCGTAATACAGAAGAAATAAATGGCTTTTTATGGAGCTGTGGCGAAAGCTTGGTAGGGTTGAAGTTTGCTTGTGTATTTACCAACAGCTGAGGCACAATCGCTACATTGCAAATGACCATGGTGTTGAACTGTAAGCTTGTATATTGTTCAAAAATGTAGTCTGGTATTTTTATCTTATCATAGTTGGCTTTTCCCTGGTGGACGGAGCAGGGAAATAAACGTGACATGCCCAAGGTGACGTCTGCTCAATTATTCTTGCTAATAAACCTCTCATAAGCAAAGTCCATTAAAAGTAAGTCTGCACTGATCACCATTTGTTTTTGTTTTTTAAATATTTACTTTATAAGATCGCCTGCTCTTTCAGGAGATGTTTTTGTTTAAAATAAATCCTTCATTTAGGAAAATGGTCTTCATTAGTACAAATGGTTTACTTTCTGGGTGGCACTGTCACTTTAAAGAGAATGCATAATTATATTATGTATGCTGGTTAATACTAGTCTGTTGTGATTGTTGCCAGAAGAAGCAATGTTTGAACACCCAAAGCACGTTCTGCAGCAATGCTCAATGTCAAGTCAATGGCAGATTTCTAGCAACAGAGGTAATATGAATTCTACATCGTTGTTCTGTTGGTATGAAGGTGCTTTGGGTTACCTCGATACTGATCCTGTACCAAGCAATATGGGAGGCATGACTAAGGAGAAGGTATTGTCTCAGTATTATGAGAATGTATAAACATTAGTGTTTTTCTTTAGACCGCACCGTTTTCCTAATCTTTGTGTCAAATCTGCATGAATCTGCTGCTTCCTATTGGACGACTGTTTCTGCCATCTTTGATTTTACTGACATATAAAAGGTAAATATATTGAGCTATGGAGCCCCTGGTGCTTCCTCCACCCGGTTCCAATTCTGTAAAAATAAAGTTCGTACGCGGGATTTCTGTGTTGTTGGTGTTTTGAGTACCCCATGACGTCTTGAGGTCTAGCATTCTGGGCTCCCCATCAGACTTTCTTTCTCATTTTACTTGAGACCTTGTGCTCAATGCGATTTGAATGGAATTTCTACTGTTGGTGTCATCCAGATATGTCACGATCATGGGATCACTGTGAGGCAATCCACGTTTGCTCTGTAACGGAGAGGCTGTAGGCTAAAGCTGGCAACTTTAGTAAAAATAAATGACCTAATGTATGTATTTTTCCTGTAATGGATAAATACACCAATTATGTGACTAGTAGAGTACAAAAGTCCAAGAGACCTGGCTGAAAGATGCATTAATCCTTTTACAGCCAAAGAGGGGCTACAAAACATTGCAGAGCTATGGCATGGGTCATAATTAGCCCTAATTCTTATAACCGGGAGATTTGAGCACCTCAACCCAGATCTTTGAAAGTCAGTCACTGGCAGTGATCCATCACTTTTTTTTTTGGTAGTAAATTGACCCAAATGTGATGCACAAACAATTCAACTTTGTAATTCTCTTGTTGCTATATACTTGTCTTTTCTTGTATAGCACCTGCTGACAGTGTACGCACTGCTGTACATAGGATTTTTACAGACCGTCTCTGCCCAGATGATACACCTTGATAAAGCGCTTTTCAGCGCGAAACGCGTAGGTGCTGCACATTTTTTTATCTTTTTGTCCATGAGACGTCAATAAACATAATTTTTATTGGGGTCACCTCCGTGATTATTTTTTGCCAGTGGTAGTGCTCCGTTTTCACCTCTACTTTCTGCCCAGATCAGGTTACAATCTCTGTTTTTGGTTGCTGAGGCACAAGGAGATCAAGGGACTTGCCCAAGGTCACAAGGAACGGACTTTGAGAATTGAACCAGGTTCCCCTGATTCAAACTCGGTCTTTGTTTTCAGAGGGTGTCGTTACTCACTAAGCCACTCTTTTTTTAGCTCTATATGTATAAAAATAGCGTTAACAAACTAATTGTAAAATTATAATGAACTTTTGTAATGGTGAAATTCTATGTGCTAGACACTATAATATTTGTGAGACTCACAAGAATATGTGCAAAAATTCACTTATAAGGCTGTGCTCACGGTGGCGGCTCCTGCCGACCCAGTGATGCGTGTGCTAGCTGCAGGAGATGGGGCGGGGGGCATGACGAACGTGTCACTAAGCTGGTTCGCCCTCATTGGCTGAACCAGCTCACGTAACGCTGACGTCACACGACTGCAGCTCCAATTCCAACTTTTGTTGTGGCGGAAAAATGTAGCTGCGTCGGCGCACGCAGTGCCGCAGGCACTTAAGGAACTACCACTTTGGATCACAAGAGCTGGATATATAGATATATTTCTCTCGGTTGTGTGAAGATGGTCCTTTTTGTTGGAAAGGCTGTAGTTACTGTAACCAGATGGCTTCCCAGCACATCTGCTGAAGATCTGCAAAGCTCACTGGCACCCAGATCTGTGCAGTTAAATGCAATTTTATAGTTGTAGTGTTGAACTGTTTAAGGCAGCAGTCCAAGCTGTCGCGTGTGGTTTATATTTTATTTTTTCCCCCCTTGAATTAGATGCAAAGTTCTGTGGGGAAGATCATGTGAACAGGCAGTCACTAGATATAATTGGTGACCCGCTACAGAGAGGGCAGGGCTCAAAAAGGGGTGTGCCAGATCCTGTTTCAGAAGAGGAAGGGGATGAGACTTTGTAAATGGTTGCTTTAGAAACTAAAAATGCCGGTTACATTATAATATTAAAAATGTCATTCAGAGTTGTTTTAAGAAAAATAAAAAATGCTACAAGTATTTTCTCACAGAACTGATTTATTAAAAAAAGAACATGTAGGATACTGCTTGGTCTGCAGCTTTAAGTTAGATGACACCTTTTCTTGTTTGAAAATATCTTTATCTTCTAGATTGCTTATGTAGCCCTGGTTCCTATCGAACCCAGATCACTACCATGTGCTATATAACCTGTAGGCTCACAAGGCCTAAGCCTCTGCCACGGAGAGCCTGGGGTATTCACAATACGTGTTAAATTGGTGCAGCGCCTCCACCTGCGATAGCTTCCGCCCTAGGGGAAGTGGGTCTTCGCAGGAACTTATGTACATGAAATACACACCCACAGCAATACCTTAACCAATAAGCTTTACTTATAGCAACCGTCAGCGTAATCAACAGGTGCCCCCTTCCTAGAGGAGGCACTACTAACAGTGTCCTGTGAACGCTCACTCTACCTCTCCCTTCACCGGGTGATCCCAACCCATGTGTGTTCTCTCCTGAGATACGTTCCATACCCCCACGTGAGTCAATTTAATTGAGATTTAATTATAGCACCTACGTTATGTCTTTTGCAAGACTTGCTTTTTAGTAATGCGTCTCAATTATTTAAATTTGGTGAAACTGTATTTTGTACCTATCTTACAGTATAAAGGGGGGGTGGGGGGTTATTGCCCAAGGCAAACCAGGTAATCTCCTCCCTGCAAGTGGTCATATAATTAGCTAACTCTTGAACAACTACTTCTAATTCTGTCTTGGTTACTGTAATGACTCACGTATGGGATTATTTTCTGAATTCCTGTTCCTTTTCACCCTCTATTTGAGGACAAGCATAGGATATCTTTAAATGGGGAGAGAGAAAAGTGAAAATCTGCTCTGCAGGAATGCCAGAAACAGTGACTCATTCTGTTTGACATTTCCCTCCCCACTGATACAAGTGAGAATGAGGTTGCATAGAAGTGCTGTATGTGTATTTGTAAACATGGACTGCAGCCATGCGTCATTCCTACAGTATGTAGAATCGTTTGGTCTCTTTAAAAGTGCAGTCCCAAGTAGCCGGCCCCCAAAAAACAACAAACAGGGAGCATTGCGATTTGTTTCCTTTTTTTTTCCTTTTTTTTTACAGGATTGAAGTAAGGGGTCTTCGGAGCTGAACTGTATTAATTTCAGCTCCAGGGACCCAGCTTCCCAAGTAAGAGCTGGAGCACACACAGCGCTACGCGACGTGCGTGCGTCCGTCACCAACCCCTGGCGGCCAATGGTAGTGTTCACTGTTGAAACTACCATTGGCTGCGCAGCTGGGTGTTGTCGCTGCTGTAGCTGGAGTCTTTCAAACGTGTGATTCCCGGCTGCAGCAGCGCGACGTCGGTTTCAGCAGCCAATCAATGTCCAGACGTTTTCATGGATTTGGCTACTGAAATTGCTGGGGGACGGGGTTTATTATTTTATTTATTACATTATTTAACATTATATTACATTATTTATCCGCCCACCCGCGGAAATTAACACAGTTCCGCTCCGGAGGCCCCCTACTTCAATCCTGTAATAATAATAAAAAGTGCTGCATGTTGTTCTGCTTTAAACTAACCTAACAATGTCCATGCCGAAAGTAGATATTGTTCCTTTTATTTGTGAAAATTCGTTAAAAGTTGCATTTCTTAGGGGCCACCAAATGGGTGAATGTTTTGTTAATGAAGGGGTGGTGGTTTTACGCTTAGGCCACCCTGTCTTTATCAGGGAGCCGATAAATGTAAGGGGAGAGGGATCGAGGGCCTCTGGCTGTGTGAACTCTTGTTGAACATTGTGACATCCGACAAAAGGGAGCAGCCAGAGGCAATTCAACTGCTACCACACTTAAGCTCCTCATATTTGCAAAGTAACTTGTATTTGAAAATACTTTTAGGCGTCAAATTATGGTTTAAAAAAACCAAGAAACACCAATCCCCTAAATGAGGAGGGGTGTGCAAACGTTTGGTGCTGCGGCCCCTGCCTGCTCTCCCCAAGTGCTCACTCCCCCTCCCCCCACATACCTTTTTGTGCTGACATCAAATGCCCTAGATGTTGCCCCATAAGCATGTCACTACTAGTTAGTAGACTTTGGTCTACTTTGGTCATATTTATTTATAAAATATTTTACCAGGAAGTAATACATTGAGAGTTACCTCTCGTTTTCAAGTATGTCCTGGGCACCGAGTTAAGACAAATAATACATGGTTACGAATAGTTACATAAATGAACAGGGTATACATTATATACAAGACATTGCGTGCACAGTTAAAGATATCATAGGGATTAGCGCTTCAATTGAACCAGGAAGAGGTTCAATTCTGCAAGGGGCAAATTGACTGATGTGCAAGTGATTTAGGGGCCTATGCAGAGAGCAGCGGTAGAAATAATTGGAGAGTTTAAGAAAAAGTAGGTTTAATGGAGAGTTTTATTCTCCATATGCAGAAATGTGCGAAATCTGCAATTGAAAGCATGAATGCGTGTGTTGAGTTTAAAATGGAGAGATGCGCGCTGCAGAAAAGTGTTTGAAAAAAATCGCGCTTTTTTTTTTATTTTTTCTATGGCTGGCGAGCTCCTGCTTCTTGCCAACTTTTGTTGGCGGAGGAAATTGTAGAAAATCGCGCCAATAACAGTCGCTAGATAGCGATCGCGCCTTTCTAAATTTGGATATTTTTAACACTGGCGTGTAGGTTCTCGCCAGCCGCGCGGCGAGACTTATAAATAGAAAAAAAAATGGCGCGTTTTTCCTACCTCGCCATTTACTGCTGTTTTCTGCGCGAATTTCACCAAAAAATGGCGATATTTGCTATAGCGCTGCTCTCTGCATGAGTCCCTAAGTGTCTAAACCAATGGATTTCAAATACCCCAGCAATGAAGAGTTGAAAGAATACATCCTACTGTGAGTTTGTCCTCATTCTGCCAAGATGATTATACAGGAAAACACTTCCTTTTTTGATTTTTAAAAAAAAAAAATTCAACCCTCCCCCCCCCCCCCCCCTTCACGGATTGTTTTTCAGACTTAAAGCTTCTTTAGTAAGTCTCTGTGGAGAATACACTGAAATGTCATACTTTTCAGAAATGTGGCAATCTGTTTTGGGCTGGATATTTGAACCTGTGCTACAGTAACTGTTACTGCGCTAGGATACATGAAACTACAGTGCTTTGGAAATTAACTTCATGATGCCAAAGCTCTGGCCAGAAATTTTCTGATACATTTCAGGTCTTGGGCCTTTCAGATGAGGCTTTTTAAGTCCAGTGATATGGAGTGTGGGGAGGGACTTGGCAGCTGTGCCATCATTTGCTTTTGGGCTAATTTTTCAGGAACAAAATAGTTTAGAAATTAATAAAAGGACACCCTACTTTGCGGTGAAGAAAAATTTGGAATGCTACGATTTGTTGCTAAATTTGAATCTAGTAGAGAACAGGTGAAAATCTGAAAAAATGAATACAATATTTTTTTGCAGTACAGCAGGGCCCCGCTCATACAGCGGGTTCCCTTCCAGGCCGCCGCTGTAAAGCGGGGCCCTACTGTACTGTATTGTACATTTGAAAACAAAGTTGCAGCGCTGTAAACAGACAAATGGCATCTGACAAGGAGTTACGCATTAAAACTGTTTAGTGACAGCCGGATACTTTGCTGCTGTGCACGTCATACCGAAAATAGCCGGAAAAATGGAACAAGCGCCGAACTTAATGAATATGGGTATACATTGGGAAACACTGTATGAGTGGAACGCCGTAAAGCAGGGCCCTACTGTACGTTTTCTTACATTTGGTATAAATGAGTGCTTCAAAGTACATATTGGTATTGTCAAGTAGCCTAGTTAATCACGTCTATCGGTAGTAGGGTTGCCAGGTGGCTGCTTTAAAAAAAATACTGGGCAAAATGGTGAAAGGTACGACACGCTCGAGAGAGGCACACACCCCTCTCACTTCTCTCCCCTCCATGCTGTTTCCTCTTCTCCTTGGCCCCACCCCTAGGCTCCTGACACCTCCCTCCTGACGAGCTGCTGCTGCTGGGTAATGAAGCTAATCAGGATGGAGGAAGCTGCCCAGCGCCCTAGCAACAGCCCTGCTCTCTCCCTGCTCAGGCAAATCCCACGACCCCCAAAGCCGGTCAGGTCAGTATGTCCAGAGAGGTAATATCGGACACACACATGTCCAGTACTAGTGTGTCCAAATACAAGACAGTCCAGTTCAATACTGGACACCTGGCAACCATCCCTAGTCAGTAGTGATAGTTTTAAGGTAACTAACTTCATAATTTAAAGCAGCATTTCCTGAATGTTTAAGTATGAAGCAGGGGGTCTCTGCAGCTCAACCCTGGTATTTTTAGCTCCAGGGATCCCCTGCTTCCAGAGACACTTGCCAGAGCAGCCCATGCCGGTATCTCCTTCTGTTTAAAGGTCCCATGTGACCTAATACAAACACAAAAATAAAAAAAATACCTACGTGGCAATGCCCCTTTACATGTGTGTGTGTGTGTGTGCGCGTGTGTGTGTTAGCAATCTCTCTAAAAATGAACATAATCGAATAGTGTTACAAACATTTCTGGCCAACATTTTGATTGAGGGGGAGAATGACTCCTGGTGGAAACCTTTCACTTTTGCATGTGTATCACCAACAAGACCGTATGTTCCGTCTGCTTGTGAACTTCATTTTGTATGTAGTTTAGAGAGCAATACTACATATAGTCCACATGGTTGAACTCCCAATTCCCCAACATCGTTTTACTGCTTTATGTAATAGACACAATCATTGTGCGATACATGCTTTGCAAGACAACGAGGATTAACCTACTTTTTTTTCTTTTCTCTCAAAATGCAGTCTTATCCTTTTTTTTTTTTCTTTTTTTTTTTTAAGTGATTGAAAGCGGAAGTTTTACTTTCTTCACCAAGTCAAGTGTAGTAAAGGAATGTCAACGGCGACCTTAGTTACTTTCATAAGGCATGGAGGGTATCAAGTGAGAAGGGGAGCCCTGCTGACGTCCCGTGTCCTGCAAGATAACACACGCATCAGTTCAGCCTGCCCGTGCTCCACCACCAGCCGCAGGTCTTTCTCATCGCGCTTTGATCCTGACGGGAGCGGCCGTCCTGCCACCTGGGATTCGTTTGGGATTTGGGACAATCGCATCGATGAACCTATTCAGCTTCCGACCAGCATAAAGTACGGCAAGTTGATTCCCCAAATCAGCCTGTCCAAAGTTGGCTGCTCCACTCAGCTGGGAATGCGGAAGGAAAACGAGGACCGGTTCAATTTTGCCCGGCTGACGGATGATGTCTTATACTTTGCTGTATATGACGGACACGGAGGGGCTGCAACGGCTGATTTCTGTAACCGGTTCATGGAAAAATACATTAAGTAGGTAGAGAATCTGCTGGCATTTATTGCAAGGAATATTTTTTTCTATGAGTTGGTATCCAGGGAGTATGCAGTTAACTTTGTATCGATTTTTCCTCTAGTGCATTTTGTTTTCCTGCAATGTCAGACATTCGTTGATCGCAACCAGCAGAATAATGACTCCCCCTAAAGATATTTATGAAGGCATATTCAGGGATTGTGCTAAAGAAACATAGTACATTCACATGGTGTTTGTGGTCAGTACACTGTTCTTTACGCCACATAGTCAAATTGAAATTCAGGGACTATTAAAGGACAATGGGGAAAAAACACCAGGTAGATTTGGGGTATAGGAAATGCACGTTCCATGGAGCAGGGGTGCGCAAACTTGCCCCTGTCTGCACTCCTCCCTGCTCGTGCCCCTCTCCTTACCATATCTCTGGCGTCAAATGACGCCGCAGGGTCATGTGACGCCGCATTGTCGTGACATCACGTTGCCATGGCAATGCGACGTCATTTGACTCCGCGTTTCCATGGCGTCGCCGGACACCAGGTAAGTGAAGTTGCAGAGGCCTCATGCTATCCCCTGGTATTTCATTTAAATGCCTTGGAGAAGAGTGCGGGGCATCTTCAACCACCGCACCCTCCCACCCCCCCTGCTTGCGTTCCCCTGCCATAGAGCATAGAATCCTATTTAAATTGTGGGAGACTACTTTTTTTGGCGGAAACACAGATGCTTTGCATATCCCACACTGCAGAGAAATTTGGTTTTAGTCCGAGGCTGGTAGAATTGCAGTTCATTGTTATTCTTCTATGCGCATGCAAAAACACTTGCCTAGACAAGTGAGAGAACCCCTTTTGAACAAGCACTCATAGTGTGATTGATACAAGTTTGTTTAAAAGAGTGACCTTTATTAGTGTATATGGGTAAAATAAGTGACGTACATAAACACTCAACACAATTAAAACACGTATTAAACTTAATGTCTCTGAGTCTGAATTGTAGACTAATGGAGGTGGTGTTTGAAGGAATATAATGTAACTGGCACCATGTGGAATAAAATCAAAAAGAAAGAATTTTTTTTTTAATATTAAAGTATAGAATGAATAAGGTGCCTCAGTGTGGTGTGTATATTATTGTTGAAAGGGTCTGGTGTATGTCACGTGGATAAAGTGTCAGTCACACCACTTTCATACCACATCTGATTGATATGTGGTTCTCTGACAGTATACAATATATAATATATAGCTAGTGAATTTCGGGCCAGACCAACTTGATCAGTGCTTAGTGTGGCTTAGCTGGAATCAATTGTCAGAGAGACCACCAAAGGGTTTAAATATATCCTTCAATACAACGCTGGATGAAGTAAAATATCAGGAAGGAAGGCTACTGTGTAGCTGGGGGTAGTGAGGCTAAATTGTGGGAACTATTGGTATATAATGATGATTTTATTGTTTCCCACTAATCATTAATTATTTCAAAGTTATTATAGCCTCATATGAGCTCAACAAGATTCACATAGTAAATAGATAGTGATATGAATGGCTGCTCGTATCCCCTGTGAAGGTAGCAAGTGTGTTTGTGGATAGGCTAGCAGGTATATCTCGATTAATAAAGCCAATAAAAGAGTTATCTTCAGCTGCCTGAAAAATAAAAATCACTTTATCTCTGCAGACCTATATAGGTGGTATAGGTAAGTGACTGATATTTATAATAGCCGCCCAGTTGTGTCAGTCAATGTAGGTGTTTTAGATGGGCAGGCTATCTTGCTATAGACAAAATTTGTCTCAGTTACCACTTATCTTCTAGGGCAAATCAGCCCTGTCTACTAAATATAAGCGACTAGATAGAGTATAGGTGCCCAGCAGCCGCTCGGTGACGTACCCTCTACAATACAGGGGTGCTGTGGGGGGCTGCTATCTCGGAGCGTTTAATCCCTGCTCACGAGTGGCGGCATCTGTTGATTCTCCGCCCGGCATGGTGTATTCATGAACACCGCTATGTATAAAACTGCCGGGTGGAGCTCAAAGTGAAGCTGCGGCTATTCTCCGCGCTCACAAACAGACGTCGCCGCACCAGTGCGCGTGCTGACGTCACAGAGGAACGCCCACCAACGTACGTTTCGCGTCACACTGACGCTTTCTCAAGATAACTCTTTTATTGGCTTTATTAATCGAGATATACCTGCTAGCCTATCCACAAACACACTTGCTACCTTCACAGGGGATACGTGCAGCCATTCATATCACTATCTATTTACTATGTGAATCTTGTTGAGCTCATGAGGCTATAATAACTTTGAAATAATTAATGATTAGTGGGAAACAATAAAATCATCATTATATACCAATAGTTCCCACAATTTAGCCTCACTACCCCCAGCTACACAGTAACCTTCCTTCCTGATATTTTACTTCCAAATCACCAAATCACAGACAGTAGCTAGAGCTCACTATCCCTTCCCCCCTTCACTCCCTATTACTACTTATTCTTCTATGCCATTGAAATGCTTCCTTATTAATCCACCTTGGAGAGAGCTTCATAAGCACTGATGGAATGCTGCTCTTCAGATTCTATGATGTAACCGTGTCGCTGGTGCTGAAGACATCTGTCCCTTTTACAATCTGCTTCAACTTATTTCTGTAACTTCTAAGAGAGCAAAAAATAGTCCAATGTTGTGGTTACAGTTGTCAATCAACTCTGCATATGATATAATAAACAGCGCAGTTTGCGCATATGTAGCCACCATTCCTGTCCTGCTGCTACTTTTGGACTTCTGATTTATAAGTATTGAAAGCAGCTAATTGCAGGACACTATGTTTGTTTTTACCCCTGTGTAGTGTCTACTTAATGTAGTGTCAGACATTCACATTTAACACATAAGGAGAGTGGTGTTGTGGTTTTTTTTTTTTTAACACAAATTATAGTTGTCCATCCCTTAATGAAAACACAGTGTTGCTGTGTATAACAATTGGAAGCACTTGAGCTGGGGAGAGCACAGATAACCAAAATAAAATAGAAAACTAATCTCAACGTCTTTTTCTCCAACAAGAGAACAGAAGAAAAGGACCAATAGTGCAGACAGCCTAAACTATGTAGGAACATTTTTACTTGTAACTTAAAATGTGCGCTCACAATAAAACAATTCTTTAAAATATGTGGGGACGTCTGAGACAGTTGGTTCCTGGCTCAAGATAGCAATCTAACCGCCACCTTGAAAGCATTCAGCTTTGTTTTCGACTAACCTGCGTCACTTCCGGTTTGCGTGTTTACTGGCTCGGTCTCTCTTTGATGCTCAGGTCCCCCAATCAGGCACTCAGATTCCACGCGTTTCGCTTACTACAGCTTCCTCCGTAGCTTAGACACATGATACGGGTGCTTCGAGGACGAGGCTGAACGCTTCCAAGGTGGTGGTATGATCGCTCTCTTGTGCCAGGAACCAACTCTTCCAGACGTCCCCACATATATTTTTAAAGCATTGTTTTATTGTGAATACACACTTAAGATACCATCAAAAATGTTCATAGTTTAGACCGTCTGCACTATTGGTCCTTTTCTTCTGTTCTATACATGCTGCGAGAATTCACTTGTTACTGAGATCAGTTTGGAAGTGGAATTCAGGGGTCTGATTTACCCAAAAAATCATACCCCCAGGGGCTATGGGAGTTCAAAATCTTTATTCATCATCTATCACAGAACAGAGATCATACATACTATTGTAGTCTTTTCTATTTACTTTTAGTTATCTGCGTTCCCCACATTCAACTAAGAAACTTAAAGAACTGCTGGGGCGCTTTAATTTGGGTTTGAGCAGGGGGTACCAAAACACTAACATATGTATCAATAGTATTATCACACAACTTTATTCACTTGTCACATTTTATGTTTGTTTTTGTCAGTTTTCACAATATTTGAACTATTTGATACATGCACCCAGTACTGGAGTATTTATATTAACACTATTGATTATCCACTTTAGCTAATATTTATTTATGGTGATTAGAAGGAGCGCCCAGTTATTCTTTTGTTTTTAACTGAAGTATTGTGACTTGCAAGAGCAGCAGTGGGACAGGATTATGGAAACCAGTGGCTCGCCTACCTAAAATAACCAGGGAACTAATGGTGCTAACTGAAGTAGCAAAGGAGGTGCTGCTGTTTCTGTAATATCTTGTATTGGTTATATATTTTTCCAAATGACCTTAATTTAACAGCTTCATCTCTCTTCCACCCATGCAGAGAGTTCCTTGCACAGGAGCACAATATGGAAAAAGTGCTGACCAAAGCTTTCCTAGAAATAGACAAAGCATTTGCAAGGCAAGCACATCTGACTGTTGATGGTATGTATAATGATAGCAATAGTTCATAATTTCATCATAGCAAACACAATGTATATATCCTAAGTAAAATAATGAAGGCTGCATATTTAATTTCTAACCTTTCTTCGTCACTAATGGGTAAAATAATAATAGTTGTTGGGTTTTCCTTTTGCTTGAACACACCTGTGTTTCAGTCAGTTACAGTACATGTGTGTGCACTTGACCCTGGGTCAAAAATGAAATGTTGCAGTTTGAAGTGAATTTCTATGTATTATTAACATGAATGCACAGAGGAGATAAATGTAACTTTATGGCATTTCTAAAAAAAAGTCTGTAACAACTCTACCTTTCCGCTGATCTTTGTAGATGGCATAACACTGAGGAGAAATGACTTCATACGTTTACAAAGCACTTTGCTTTCTCTTATGTAGACCTCTCAACTGAAGTGGTGAGGAAGTGAGGCTACAATTGATTTCTCATTTATTTAATTGGAGAGCATCTGACTGACCTTTTTGGCAAGTTAAAGTGGGAGCCTACAAAGCATTAGTTAGGATAGAAAATTAATTTACTGCTGTTCAGGACTCTTCCGTAGTGAAGTGCTAAATCTTTGTTAGACTTCTGCAGTCTAGGAGTTCATTATGATTTCTAAATTTTTATGTATGGTCAGGATCCAGAATGATATTTCTCAGTATTATGTATGTAAAAACGGCGTAATACGTCAGGTATAAGCTTATAGGGGTCCATGTTAAAATGGACAAGAAGCAAAGGGTGACACGGAGGTCTCATCTGCATGTCATTACCCAGAATCCCTAGCTGCAGTGGAGGCATTGTATGCTAAGAGTTAATGGGGAAAGGCAGGGTTGCGCCCTGTCTGAGACATGTGAGAGTACTCGCAAGTGTTATGTAATACTTTGAAACACAATCTCCACAAGTTGTAAACTAGCTGCTGACTTCTCTTCATTGAGGGTAGACTAGGCGGGAGTAATGTCACTATTTCAAACAGCATGGGTGGATGATGCATATGCTGCAATTTAATGGAATACGCTTCTAATACTCTCTAAAAGGGACGCTTGTAATATATTGCTTTAGGATTTCATAAACTGCCCTCTATGCTGCTTGCAAAGATAATTGCAAAGCAATCTACAAATGACTTGTGTATTAATGCAGAATAAAACTTGTGAGGAGCAATATTGATATAGACTACTTCCTATTCTTTTTGTTGGGTAAAGGTCCTCGTTTATAAATTTAAATACATAAATAAATCCAGAGGCATGGGTATGAAACCAAGCCCGGGTGATCACTGTGTTATCAAAACACATTATCAGACATAAAAAGCACCATTGTCTGGTAATTCATACTTGTATTTGATTGTCTCAGTTATTATTTAGAATAGTTGTTGAAGCAAATGATTTGAACGTAAATATAATTTTATGTATTGTAAGAATTTCTAACGTGGGTGACCAACTTTCTCTGTTTAATTAGTTAGTTACATGGCTATTCCAGATGTGAAGAGCTAAAATACACCGTACAATTATTTTATGTGTTTTTGCACAAAGCCCTTTGGGATACTGAATATAGGTTTCAGCATTATGGAATTGGTGTCGCTGAAAGTCTCTCTGCATCATCTGTTTTTGTCTTCATACCAGCCTTAGCTGTATTGTTCCTTTTTATAACTTGAGGAAATTTGCAAGACTGCAAATGTTTGGTGGTATTGGCTAACCTTTCAACGCTTTTTAATGCTTCCCCTATTATTACTGCGGGTACAAAGCTAAGAGCACCGCAAAAAATACCTCGCAAATTACTATTATTTGCAGATCGAGGCTGCTACAGGTACTAATTTGTACACCTTTTTTGTACCTGGGAAAAAAAGTTATATCTTAACACTCCTTTAACACAGCGTAAAATCAGCAATCTTTTAAGCAAGGTGAAAATTATTCCTATCTCAAAGTGTTAACCCTTAATGCGGCTGTCCCATTTAGACTATCCATAATTATTTGATATATATAATTTGTCATTATCCTGATTTAATCCTTCATACAAATTGCCTCACCTGTGATTTCTACAATTCCAGCCCTTATTACTGCAAATTCTTTCCCTCTTGGTAAAGTAACTCGCACTATATATTGTATAGTGAATATTTAATGTGTTGCACACACGCGTGCAAATAATAGAATTTTAGAAGTCTCTGATATAGTTGCACATTTAATCTCCATGATACTATTTTCCTTCTTGCATTACATTGTGTGTGTGTGTGTGTGTGTGTGTGTGTGTGTGTCTGTCTCTCATTTGCAATAAAATCTACTTTCAATGGTGGGAGAAATATAGAGCAGTTATATTTATTAATATGGCCATTCATGTCTGCTTTCTAGCAAATTCCTGTACCTGTGAGGGATGCTAGTCTGGATTCAGATGTTTGCATTTTAGTGCATTGACTTCTGGAATAGCCCTGTATAGAATATATAAAAAGTGTGATAAATTTTAAGACCTCTATGTGGTATATTTAAAAAAAATAAAAAAATAAAAAATATGAAGAGAAACATATTTTTAAGTTCAAATGTCGAGACTTGCAACACTGAGGAAATAAATGGCTGCAGAAACGAATGAAAAATATCTACACAAATTAAAATAGCCAACTGCCTTAAAGGCCTCGGAGAGCCTTTTATTTCTCGGGGTAATTAAGAGGGCGAAAAAGTTAATTAAAAGAGATTTTAATATAATTACAAAATATTGTTTCTCCAACATTGAGACGTGGCCACATAAATAAATAAAAAGATATGATTTTGTCATGGCAAGGTGGCCATTCTTGTATGGTGCTTATAAACACTGTAGCCTGTGCACTCGCAGCTCTTATTGCATCCTCAGTGTTGCAGGTTTGTTTTGTCTGATAAACCCCCCCTGGATGAATTTCCTATTTGCCTCTGTGTGCGTGTTATTTGTGACAGAGACTTCACCTGGTGAGCAGCTCTAGAACTGGAGGCCCCGGACGCTATATGCTGGGCTTCAGTGGAAAGAGAGATGTGCTTAATTTTGTCTCAGGTCAAGGAGTCCAGCGGTTCCTAGCCTGGACTACAGGAAGGTCCCAACATCCTCTTTGTCACATTAGTTGAGGTGAACATGAAATAAAAAATGTCCAGCGAGTGTCACGATTATCTTGAAAGATCATAATGTTTTTTTTTAGTGCTGTTTAAAGGAAAGAAAATGGAAAAAAAATATATGTGTACATCTATAATTTTGTTCTCCCACATTACACCAAAATAAGCACACATGACACACACGTACCAATTTGTCATGAATTAGTGAAGTCCTTTAAAAACCACTTCCTAGATTTTGGAACCATGAAGGAGTTAGATGCTTATGCTCTATGTAGTTGTGTAAGGCCTTTAACTGAAACATGGCAATTGCTCCAAGATAACTGCACCATGCGAACTGTCGACATTATCATGTAATGGAGCGCCCTAGTTAACAGTGGAAAATTACTGTACAATTGTCAAAAATATAAATATATACTGTAATATAATACAAAACTAGAACAAATATTGTTTCTGAAATCACGATTATTTGTTTTGTTATATGCACTGAGCTCTATATAGTCAGCGCTATATCATTTTGCTGGCACAATGAGCTCCTGCCCCATTGAGCTTGCAATCTAATTTTAGACCGAGAAACAAAGGGACTAGCACAGGGTCACAAGGATGCAAACTAGGTTCACCTGCTTCAAAGACAGGGACATTACTGAGCTACTTCTTCAACCCTGTATATGCGTGTACATAATGCATATATACAGTGTACATAAAATAATAGAGGCACAATATGTTCCTGGTTGGAAGACCTTTTTCATCTATTTTTGGTGTCAATAAAGTGACCCATGGTGCTGACCCTGGAAATGAAACTAGGTTTCCCCACTTCCAAGACTGTGCCAATACCACTAGGTCACTTCTCTGCACCTCTGAAATGCATCATATATTTCAGAAGCTTCTTTTCAAAGTACAGTCCAAATCGTCGCAATACTAAAGGTCTATTTCCGGCCTGAAAATCCACAAACTGATCTGGTTTTTCCATAGCCATGCAATAAAGCCAATTCTTATAGTGGCTATGGAAGTTGATTATGTATATGAGCTGTATCCCATACAGAAGTTAAGCCAGAATGGTTAATTATTTTAGCCCAAGTTCCAAAATCTAGGAATGTAGCTGAACATGCTGTGAAGTTATTTTTGTGTTACACATCCATTTAGTTGATGTTCATGATTTTATATTAAAGCAGGTTTTTTTTACTGTTAAAAAGCACAGAAGTGTAAAAAAAAATCTGTTTTGTGAGATATACATTTTGAAGCTTGGTTATCACACCAGTTAGCACTCATTCTCAAAGGGTTTCTAAATCCTACAAATTAACAGTTTTTTTTGTTAATAAGAATGCAACCTGCTTTGCATTAACATCAAGGGGTTTTAAGCATGTTAATTAAAATAATCTGTATTGCCAGCTGCACATTGTAGTAATAATACCTGCTTTAAATGGTAGCTGATGTTAATTCGTACTAGTTGAGCTTTTTAATTTGTAATCACTACCACTGACACCTTCACTGAACAACATGGCATAATACATGTATCTCACCAGGTAAATATCCATATATTGCTTCCTATTTACAGGGTTGTTACAATCCTTGGTTGTTTTAGCAACTGCTAAATATTTGACATAAGGTCCACGTACTTTCCTCCCTTTACTCAAAGGCGTATCTGTCTATACTTGGAAGCACAGGTTTTTTTTGGCCTCAAAATCGTGTTGAGTGAAATAGTCTACTACTACTACTACTACTACTACTACTACTACTACTACTACTACTACTACTACTACTACTACTACTACTACTACTACTACTACTACTGTAGGACTGTTACTACATTTCTAAACCATTATAACCCTCGCCAAATTGAATGCCCCTACAGTTGCTAATGAAATAAAGAAAATAATAATTTAATAGAAAATCAGGACAAATTAAACTCTTTAATGTAAGACTATTAGATTATCTGAAATTTGTATGCCATTTTTCTAAAAAGCGCATCTTCGTGCTTCTATCATAAGCACTGGAAATGGTACACTTAACCACTTAATTTATGTGAATTTACATTTTTCTGCCAATGTTTGCTTCCAAGTGCAATAAAAATCTTAACCTTCTACTGATGAGACTCTTTCCCCCACTACATGTTATCTGTGTGTCCCATGTACTTACCAGACATTGTATTGGTGATTTGGTATATGGTGCTTCACCAGTAAGTGCTCTATTGTATAAGAACAATATATTCAGAGTATAGTCCCAATGTCCACAATAACTGTATAATAACAGAGATCACCCAAGGGATATTAAGGGACCTAGTGGTGCCCACCTGGCTACCACACAGATTGGTCACCTGTAAGTGATTACCTACCCATAGGGTTTAGATCAATAAAAAAGCAGGCACTGGAAAGGTAAATACAGAGGGGCTGTTGCCCTTTACCTGACAGTGAAATCCAGACAGGGAAAAAACTCTGCAGCGTGCAATCCTCAATGGCAGAGATCAGGATATGTAGAAGGAAAGGAGCACAGCATCCACATCAGTGGATCAGAAATAGATAGGGCAACTCCAGATGTAGTAAAATTGTGTTTATTGCACAATCTATTTTTGATCCACTGATGCGGATGTGTGCTCCTTTCCTTCATATCCTTACCAGACATTGTAACCTAATAATGGAACACACAAATGCTCCATTAGAGAAGCACATGGAACTCTTGAATCTTTCGTCAACAGTGATTTTGTGCTGAACTAAAACCAAAGCAGATTATATCCGAATACACATTGTTTTCATATAATTACAGTACCTAACGTTGGGATGGAAAAACTGTTATGTTTTTCCTTCTCAAATCCTTCGCTTTGAGGCCCCGCTCATCAGTTGAGAACAATTATAGGACCCATAGATAAGTAATCCCTCTGCTAATCTAAAATATACAATATTCTTGCAATGAGTGGGTTAAAAGCCCCCAGAAAGGTTACAGAGATTAAATAATATCCTGTAGTCAAAATAAATCTAGGAAATGCCAAATACAAGAGATAATATAATTTTTATATATAATTTTTTTTTAATGGAACCTTATATATTCTAATAAAGACAGCTGTGTTTACAGTTTCTCTGGTTTGTATTGAGCCATGTTGTTGCGTTTGACATTTCATAGTTATTATGTGCATGTTGCTTTTTAATTGTAACTAATTTTAATAGATTTAGGTAAAAATGAACTATGGATTTATATTATAACCTCAAGTGCTTTGTTATACTTGATGTGATTGAACAGATTGTAACGACTCCCTTTTTGTTATGCTATTTTTAGCATCTCTTTTGAATTGTGGCACCACTGCAACTGTGGCCTTGTTGCGTGATGGCATTGAGCTAGTTGTAGCTAGTGTCGGGGACAGTCGTGCACTGTTAAGTCGGAAAGGAAAGCCTCTGAAGCTTACCATTGACCATACCCCTGAGCGGAAGGAGGAGAAACAAAGGTATCATTTGCATTAGAACCGTCCATATCCTGATTACTGGGCAGGAACATGCTGCTTGTCTGTTGGTAAAGCCTAATTACCTATGCTACTTTTGAGAGGTGTGTGTGTGTGTGTGTGTGTGTGTGTGTGTGTGTGTGTGTGTGTGTGTGTGTGTGTGTGTGTGTGTGTGTGTGTGTGTGTCTTTTTAAAAAAAAGATTTTGCGCTCTCTTTTGTCCTCCATGACGGTGCACACAAACGAGGAGTTGGCTTTTCATAATTTGCAGTTGGACCATCCTTCCAACTCAAAGCCGCAATACTTCGATTTTATTTATTTATTCCCCCCTATATGTAAAGCATGTCACAAGGTATAATTCTACATTCTTACCCAAGCTGGCAATCGTTCGGGTCTCCTGTTGTAAATCTGTAAAAATCCTGATGTGTGCCTAACGAAATAAGTGTGACACATTATTGTTCCAGCTTCCAGAATAATAGACAGTCTGCTGTTTGGCAGCAAAGTATCACAATATCAGACCAAGCAAAGTATCACAAATATATGTTGCTGTGTTCCAAAGTGCAGAGCTCATAACGTTGTGTGTAAGGGCCTGTTTCAAAAGAGGAAGTAGATGTGACTTTTTCTGAATGGTTGCTGCAGCAACCGAAGCATGATTCATACATATCAAAATCGATATCCTATTTTTCACGTGTTGCTGCTTTTTAAGGCCTCTGATACCCTAGCACCTTTGGTTATTTTTGGTCCTATCGGCCTCAGGGTAGCAAGGTTGCCTCATGGATGTCTTTTTCAAGCCGAGCTAGGGGTCTGTGCCCGGATCCGCACTACTTGCAGTTACTAGCCAGGGGAATGTTTCCACGCCTGGATATGCAACCGTCTCTACATGCTGGCACAGCATTTTCTTCCATGTGGGCCACCAACTGTGCCCGGAGATACAGTTTGAGGCCTAACTAGGCCAAACCGGAAGTGGGTGGTGACAACAGGAAGTGAGCTTCTGCGCCCGGAAGTGGCTTCTGAGCATGTGCAGTGCAAACTGAAAGTATGTATTGGGGGCATGACAACAGACCACGCTCTCTTGGGTGCTGGATTAGCCAGGTCATCAGCCAATTACACACCCAAGATCAGGCCAAGCCAAATCAGAGGGTTTTAAGGCTAACCGGATCACATAACCCACTAGTAGTGAAATGGACAAAACAAATAAGGAGCGCTCATTTACAAGGTGCCGTGAAAAGTAAGGGGAGACGCAGAAAAACGTCCCTTCTAATTGGAGGGTATGTTAGGAAAGAAAAAAAGAGCACGCACAAAACGCTCAGAGTACAGTTTTAATAAATAAAAAAAATATATGGTTTTACACTCACATGGTATCCATAAATAAAAGCCTTCACACTTTTAAAGGGAAGAGTGGTTCCCACTCAGAGGGTCCTATAACATCCTATTGAATCAGGATCCTTGTGTTTGTCAGCTGCTGTATGCTCTGTTGATGCAGCCAGTGCAGGCTCTGTGTGACGTCACCTGCTATGCGATCGATTTCCGCAGCAATGTTTACACAGCTGGAGAGACTAGAATTTAATCTCGGGAATTGGGGTACCAACCAGACTTCAGGGGACACTGCCAGCCCTGGTAGAGTATGCTGCTATTCAAGTTGGCTCAAACATCACAATTCTGGGGGGAGGAAGGGAAAGGCGACAAGTGCAAAACCCACAGTGTAGTATTTTAAATAAGTTAGTGGTATAAAAAGTGGATAATCAATGCACGTACAAAAAATTTAAATAAGCATTTCCATTATAAAGCCCATGAATTGCAGACACCAAGGAGAGCTCACGCCAATATCGACCAGAAGCAAGCAGCAACAGAAGGTAAGCACACAGTCACTGGAATGTAGATTCCCCCGGTGCAGGCAGTCCCATTCCGACAAAGGTAGGGTCTCACATTGGTACCAGATCTGTCTGTCACTGCGTACTCTGATCAGCAGATGGTCACTGAGACTGTAGGTAAGCCGGCAAATCTCTGGCACTGATGAGCATCAGTCCAGGCCCGAGCAAAGTCTGCTGTAACACTATGTCCGGACGGGCGGGTGCAGACAGACCCGCACTTAGGAGCAGGACGCGCTAGTTTAGCACTGATGCGCTCACAAATGACGTCACCTCCAGCGCCTCTGCAGGTGTGCAAGTATGTGTTAGGTCATATTAATTCAAAGAAATAGCCGTAGTACCACCAGGAATAGTACAGTGTTGGGTAATAGAGTACACAAACTAAAGCCAACGCGCTTCGTAGCGGGACACTACATCAGGGAATAGTCTACAACTAGTATTGTGTACAATATAAACCCTATCAACCGTAGGGGATTGATGGAAAATACAATTTTAATTAAGGAGATTGGGAGAAGGAGCGGCTCAGTGAGTAAAGACACTGACTGGCACTGAGTTTGAAGCAGCGGAACCTGGTTTGGATTCCTGGTGTTAGCTCCTTGTGATCTTGGGTAAGTCACTCTCCCTGTGCCTCAGGCACCAAAAAATAGATTGTAAGCTCCACGGGACAGGGAACTGTGCCTGCAAAATGTCTCTGTAAAGCGCTATGTAAAACTAGCAGCGCTATACATGAACCTGCTTTTATTATTATTACTAATAATATTAATAATTAAAACATACAATTATCCTATTTATTTTTTTTAAAAAAATGATATACCACGAAACGAAAAAACCCATACAAATAAAATATGGTATTGCTTATTAATCCTAAGGGAAAGGGGAGAGACAGAGAATGAATGAGATGGTTACTCATTGAAATATACATGTTATATATGACTACAATTATTGCCAATGGAACGAGCAGATCTATTTGAGAAATATACTGTATATAAAAGAACCAATGACTCAATGAGATAGTGATGCAATGAAACATCCATTAGCTGCTACAGCTAGTATTGGAGCAGATTCAATGAGCCGTATACCTTTAAAGGCAGGGGTGTGCAAACTGGGGGATGCAACATTTTCTGGTCGGGCTGCGGCACTTACAGAGGCTACCCGTTCTTCCCCAAAGCATTTAGATTAAATGCCGGGGGAACGTGCGAGGCCTCTAAGTTTCCTTACCTGGTCTCCGGAGGCTTCTAGCAATGCGACGTCAAATGACGCCGCAGGGTCACACGACAGAAGACTGGGAGGCGCAAGCAAGGGGGAGAGCAGACAAGGGGCGCGCAGACTGAAAAGTATCAGTATAAAGAGAACATCAATTTCTTCATTTAACTCCAGAAGGACTAGGGTGCTGCGTTGGAAGATCCAACTCGACACCCTAGTCTCTCTGGGGTTAAATTAAGTAATTAAGCTGCCTGGAGAACCAAGCTTTGGCGGGCTCCAGTGCTACGTTTGGCAGTATGGGCTCCCCACCACACAGCTGGGTAGCTAGGAGGTTCTTGGCCACATCTCCCTCTGTGTACCTAATGTTTGATCTAGGACATTTTGGGGCATCCACAGTCGTTTGGATGAAGGTCCCCACCTCGCCAACTAAGTAGCCAGGAGGAAACCAACCACCTCCCAGAACTTTGTTCTATTGAACTGCTGGGAAGTTTCCCAAGGACTGAGGGTGGACTGTTTAGGCTCTTATTGAGCCACTCATTTGGACTGAGAGCCCAGCATCGCTTGGCCAAGGCAGCATCCTGGGGCTGGTGATCTAATTCTTTGTGAGTATTTGCAAGTCCCCTTTATTGTATATATGTCCCTGGGTGTTGAATTGTGTTATTGTACTCTTCCATAGTAAACCCCAAGTTTATTTGCTCCCAAGTCTGGTTAGTTGTGACCTGTGTCTCCAGGGCTGTGGTGGCAGCAGTTATACAAGTGTAACGGTATTTCTGAACCGGCCTGACCCACCCAATCTCACATTGGCCCCTGTGGTCTAACCGGTCCCCATTACAGTGTGGTAGTGTCTGGTGGTGCACCTGTTGGCCACAGGACTCCTGAGTCTCCCGCATGATGGTGTGTGTGGGGAGGACCCGTCCAGACAGGCAGCTGAGGTAGTGTGCTGAGTCTCACCTAGTTCCAGTGCAGCGCCTCCACCTCATCAGGGTCCCTGCGTCCGCATGGGGATGATCCTGTTGAGGAACTCCTTCGTGGTGCTCCTCTCTGTACATTCACTCCACACATGTACACGAGAGGGTTTGTGATTGAGAACATCTTTATTGCCTGAGTGGGCTAGCTGCCCCTCGCAGTAGATATCTAGCCACTCATGTCTAGTCAGTGCCTCCCTTTAAAAGGTGTATCTCTCCTTAGATAGGGATTCCCTATCCCCGCAGGGATCACTGCCCTGTGCCAGGTCCCTGGACACAGTCTCCTCTTCAGTTACTATAACATAACTAGAACTCTCAGCAACTCAGGCTAGTACTAGAACTTGAACTCCTGCCAGAACTCCTCCTCCTCTTAGCAGAACTGGACGCAGATCTAACTTTAGACTCAGTGATGTGCCTTATGTACACTCTGGAAGCTGACACACCTCTGACATCACTAACCATGGAGTCAGAGCATGTGACCACTCCCATCCATACACAGGGCACCCCACCAGGGTGTGAGGGCAAACCTCCATAATTACTGCTGGCATGCCCACAACTTACCAGGCCTTACTGTCAGCAGGAGAGATGCCTGTAGCCATTTTACAAGACCGCTAGATTCTCCCCCTGGTGAATCCCATCGGCCTCGCTGGGACCTAAATTTGTATACCCTTTTCCAGGAAGCACTGAAATACAACACATAATTAGGTTAACTTCACATACAAATTTCCATGGTACATAACAAAATGTCTACAGTACATTCCGCCAAGCCCGCCCCGACCAGCAGCCACGAACCCGCGTAATGTATTAGTACCCCCTAAAAATAGTGACTCGGGTCAGGTTTCTTGACCTCTCTACCGCCCATGTCTAGGACCGTGACGTGATAGTGCCTAGGCAGTCCCCTCTCGGGCCTATATGTCACCCTGTGTTTATAAATGTTTCTGCCAATGCCCCATACACGCACTAAATGCTCTATCCGCTCCTCAGCCTTCTTCCCTACTACTGCACTTCCTCTTCCTACTAAATGCATTTCAATGGCCTCCCTAAGCCACCTATCTCGGTTTTCCTCTATTTCGTCCATAAGAGGCTCAGGGACATACGGGTACTCCAACCCGTGGGATGATTTATACCGAGCCATTATGGTCCGCTCGGCCCTACTTATCCTAGTCAGGTCAGCCTTACCTGCCCTCCCAGGTAACACCCATGATAGGGGCTCATCAGGGTCCACGGGGTCTGATAGGATACTAGGACCCATGGGTTCTATCTCCCTATGCTCAATCTGCAGCCACCGCTCTTGCAACTCTCTGTCCCTTTGCTCAGGTGTAAACTCTCCCACAGCCCACCAGTAATCCACTACATCTTCTCGCCGGATGAGGAACCGAGTGCGGTCCATCCATGCGGAGTACCCTTCGAATAGTGGGGCCCACCAACGGTTCTCTCTAAATTTATGTGACCCCCCTGTCTCCCTATCATCTTCCAGGGAAAATACCCCCGACGACCGTTCAGATCGCGGTACAGACCACCTATAAGATCCCGGGGCCTTTTTCACCGGTTCAGGAACTGCAGGGGACAACCGCCGGCCTACCGCGGCCACTCAACTCTCCCCCTCCCCGAGAATCGCCCTCCGTAGCGCCACTGCGCTGTCTTTCCCCAGTCCGTCTCTCCTCCCCCCCCGAAGGTATGTCCATGAGTTCCAGGCTAGGCGGGGATCCCGTGGAACAGGTGACAGGGGCAGGGGCTTTATCTAGGCCAGGGGATGGGGCATAGGGGCGAGTGATAGGACCCCACGGGGTTACGACCCGTTCCTCGCTGTCCGTAGACTGGTCCAATGAGGATATCTCACCCTCCTCAGTCCTCGGATCGCCCATCCAACTTCTGGGCCTTGGAGGTAATCGGGGACCCTCCCCCGATCGCCGAAGCGTCGCTGCTTTGTTCCCAGCGGTTCCGCTGTCGCCACCGGAAGTGATGTCCTCCCCAGAACCGGAAACACCGTCATCGCGGGTTGGACCCCCATTCGGGATCTCTTCTTCGATGACGACATCCGGAAGCTCCGCCGTCGTCTTCACCGGAAGTGATGCCGTCTCTCCACGTGCGCCTCGGGCCTGGCACGGCCCTTCTGCTCCTACACCGTCTGCTGGGGCAAGGTAAGTGAAGGGACTCCTCTTACCCGTCCGCAGGGGTGCCGGCGTCTCTCGTCCGTCGCCGCCACGTTCTGAGGCGGAGGGACTCCGTCTCTCGGCTCGACGATCTGCGGGGGACGTTCTGTCTTTCTGACAGCTGCCACTCACCCCACGGGGTGTCGTCCGTCCTGGGTCCCTCTTGGATCCCGATTTCGCCACCGCTAGTTCACGGAGGTCCTCATCTGAGTAATTTCCCTTCCCGGATCTCGGGGTCACCGAGCGTGGCGAAATTCTTGTCTCTGCGCGGTCGGGGAGCGACCCGACTGCCTCGGTCGATACTGACCCAGCCGACTTGGTCGACTCCAGTCCCCTTTCTCCGGGACTCGCACGGTTGAGCCATAGTGCGCCAGGGGACTCGGCGGAGCGCTTAGCCATGTCCCCCGGGGGGTCAGCAGGTTGAATGGGTATAAATGTGGGCATGGGCCACAGATATAATGTCCCGCAATGTGGGCAACGTGCCGCCGTGTTGACAGTGCCTCCGGGCAGCCCGCATTGTAGGCAGAGCCCGACCACCGTCTCGGTGTTAGCCACCCTTACTACTAGTAGCCCGCCGGGTACTGAGTAGGGCTGGGTGGAGACCATAGTTCCCACAGCGGAGGGGCAGGCCATTCTCTTTGTGGGGACCACTTTCAGTGTGGGTCTCTCCAGGTCAGTGGTTCCTCGTGACTAACCGGTAGAAACTTCTGGGCCAGCCACTTCCTGCTTCGGCTCCTCCTTCCGCTGACATAGCTGGAACCCGCCCCCAGGGGTTGCAATTATGGGCGGGTCCCACAGGGGAATATCATGCCCCTTAATTAAGGCCGCGCCTCTCTCAGTCCTGGTGGGCGCGGTCTGCGTTTTCGCGCCAGTTTCCTCCTCAGAGCTGGATTCTTTTCCCGCGGCTAGTTCCCGCCTTCTCCTTGCAGCGGCTTTGCGTGCAAAATATCCCTCTTTCTTGCAAATCATTTCCGCGGCCGGAACTACTTTTTGTAGTGGCGCCATCTGGATATCAGTCCCTGGGCCCAGTGGGTGCATTCCCACAGGCCATAGTTGAAAGTCACTCCCCCTGGTGGAAATCAGGGGAGGGTCCCATAGACTAAGCGGTTGACTCAGCACAGGGGCCGAGTGAGTCACTGTCCATGAAGGCGCAGCCATAGCTTTCGCGCCATGCCCCCCATCAGGGCGGGGCTCTGCTGTTCGCGCCATTCCCGGCCAGCTCTTGGCAAGTTCTGCATCAGCCATTTCCTCTGTGACTGTCCCATGCGGTTTCCCTAGCAAGCTGGAACCGCCATTTTGGTTGGCTTTTAAACCCAAAAAGTCAGTTTGTTTGCTCTCCTCGCAGCGTTCTCCCACAATTATTACAATTTCCTCACATGCTTCAAGGGTGGCCCCTCGGTGTCCCAGACAGGATAAAAACAGGGCAGCCACGGCCTTCGCTCCGCTCCAGAGCAGACTGGTTAACGATAATTCGGCGACAGTTTGCTCTTCAGTGGGGCGCACGCCACGGGTGCCTTCCCCATCAGCCTCTGGTCGCCATTTTGTGTTCTCCGCACCATGCGGATCCTCCATTCTCTCGTAACAGTTATCGTACATGGGGCTCCGCTCTGCGGGGCAGCCTCCACACCAGTACAATAAAGATTGCTCAGATGCACCACCACATGTGTACCTGATCTAGGCTGGACTCATGTTGCACTACCTCAGGCTAGGCTCACTCTCTGTGTCTGCTGTGACTCCTTCCTCCCAGTCTGTGCTCCCTATGGTAAGTGTCTGGAATGGGCTAGGTACTCTGGCTCTGCCATGCAGTACTTGGGGCGTCTACCTCTCTTGGTCAGCCTAGCGCAGACCCTCTCCAGGATTCCTGACCACGTTAACAGGCTATCCCTTCTGGCGTCCTACCAACTAGCACTGCCTCAAAGTGACTCGGTCAGCTATAGCCCGGCTCCAGACCCCTCACTCCTTTCAGGCCCCTAGGTCGTCCCTGCGAACTGACAATATCCCGTCAGCCCCCTGACCACCCCTAGGTCCGTCCCTACGCAGCACAGAGTGGCAGCAGACTCTCTCCCTGTTTCCCAGTGTGCCTAGCTAGAGCCTGTCCTGATGACAGATCTGATCTCAGCAGCTCGCCTCCAAATGTAACGGTATTTCTGAACCGGCCTGACCCACCCAATCTCACATTGGCCCCTGTGGTCTAACCGGTCCCCATTACAGTGTGGTAGTGTCTGGTGGTGCACCTGTTGGCCACAGGACTCCTGAGTCTCCCGCATGATGGTGTGTGTGGGGATGACCCGTCCAGACAGGCAGCTGAGGTAGTGTGCTGAGTCTCACCTAGTTCCAGTGCAGCGCCTCCACCTCATCAGGGTCCCTGCGTCCGCATGGGGATGATCCTGTTGAGGAACTCCTTCGTGGTGCTCCTCTCTGTACATTCACTCCACACATGTACACGAGAGGGTTTGTGATTGAGAACATCTTTATTGCCTGAGTGGGCTAGCTGCCCCTCGCAGTAGATATCTAGCCACTCATGTCCAGTCAGTGCCTCCCTTTAAAAGGTGTATCTCTTTTTAGATAGGGATTCCCTATCCCCGCAGGGATCACTGCCCTGTGCCAGGTCCCTGGACACAGTCTCCTCTTCAGTTACTATAACATAACTAGAACTCTCAGCAACTCATGCTAGTACTAGAACTTGAACTCCTGCCAGAACTCCTCCTCCTCTTAGCAGAACTGGACGCAGATCTAACTTTAGACTCAGTGCTGTGCCTTATGTACACTCTGGAAGCTGACACACCTCTGACATCACTAACCATGGAGTCAGAGCATGTGACCACTCCCATCCATACACAGGGCACCCCACCAGGGTGTGAGGGCAAACCTCCATAATTACTGCTGGCATGCTCACAACTTACCAGGCCTTACTGTCAGCAGGAGAGATGACTGTAGCCATTTTACATGACCGCTACACAAGTGTTCACAGATCGAGGACCTGGTACTGAGGCACGCGCTAACGTGACAATGTCTGCTCCTGGGGGCACCCTTGAGTAAAAGATTGTCTGGTGTTTCTGAAGCTATAACTACTAAACCTAGGCTGTCGTTAAAACTAAGCACTGCTCTGCAGTTTGTGCTCTTTGTTATGGGACATTGCACCTTAATTATTCTAGGAAAGCATGTCCTGATTGTATAAAGAATATTGGTTCTAAATACTAAACAACTTATACAATTTAAGAACTAAAGAGGAGATGGATAAAACAGTCCGATGAAATTAATAAATTCCTGCGCAAATGCGATTTACCCTCCCTGCACCGTAAAGAGTCCAGCGTACTGGAATCCCCAATTACTGCTGACGAAGTGCAGACCAAGCAATATCCTACTAGTTGTGTTTTTTTTTTTTTTTATATGGGTTTTTTTTTTTATCAGTTCTGTATTATGAGAACATACTTGTAGCATAATTTTTTTTTTATAATGTAACGAGCATTTTTTTGTTTCTATAGCAATCATTTACAAAGTTACATCCCCTTCCTCTTCTGAAATAGAATCTGGCACACCTGTTTTTGAGCCCTGCCCTCTTTCTAGCAGTGCACCAATTGTATCTAGTGACTGCCTAGTCACATGATCTTCCCCACAGAACTTTGCATCTTTGGTCCTCTTCTGCTGCACTGATGGCCATGAACCCCCGAGCCGCATCTTTGCCGATCGATCAGCAACTTAGGTAATTAGCTATCCATGTGTGGATTGTATTGAAACGCATTAAAGATATGGGGAGGAGAGAAGAAAAAAAATTGCAGCTTGGACTGCTTTTTACATTTTTTTTTTTTGTTTAACCCCGTATTGAAGTAAGGAGCTTAACACCGTTAATTTTAGCTCTAAGGACCCCTGCTTCCAGAGATGCATTTAATGGGGAGTGCCTGTATCTCTGCAGTTTCCAGGTTACGGGTATAGTCCCAACCTGGGATATGGACACATTCTTGATTAACAAATCCATAGCCCACGTATTACAGAAATACAGACTCCCTGCTTAAACATATGCTTTAGCTGCCAAAGTGGCTATAGCTAGTCACTGGAAACCAGAAAAAACTCATGCTATCAACGGAGCCAAAAATAAAATCAATAATCAATGCTCACTAGTCTTCTGGAGGACAAACATACTAGTTTCCAAAATATGTGGAAGCCATGGAAGACACATTCGATCTTACCTGGCCACCCCGGATACCTCCATGCCAAGTAGACAATTTTGGGTAACTTATGTAATGGATTCTCTGGTGGATCCCTCTGAAAGTGTATCCCTTCTTTTGAATGTATGATTTATACATACAATGTATTAACCTACAACTGCCCTAACCCCTTCCGCCCCCCCCCCTCTTATTTTTGGTACCCTTCCCTCCTATATACAAAACCAATAAAATACAAGTTTAAAATTTAGAAACCTGTATCTATATGTTCTGATGAGGCTCCATCACAGATTAATGCAGCGGTGCGCAAAGTGGGGGGCGGGAGAATTTCCAGGGGGGTGCGGCGGCTACAGAGGTCTTGCGGTCTCCCCCAAGGCACTTAAATTAAGTGCCGGGAGGACCGCGTAAGGCCTCTGCAGCTTCTCTTACCTGGTCTTCGGCGACGCGTCGCCATGGTAACCGGCGTGAAATGCTGCAGCGGGATCACGTTGCCATGGTAACATGACATCACATGATGTCCTGATAGGCCGTGAGGCAGTAGTTATGGGGGGGGGGGGGGCAAGTTAAAAACTTTGTGCACCCCTGGATTAATGATGCATTTTTTTTTTGGTTTAAAAGCTCGGTTATGGAGACATTTGAGCTGTTCTGTTCAATGGATTCAGACATACAGGAGATTTTTTGCTTCAGATTGAGAGGTTTCCCCATCTGAAGAGGGAGAAATTATAGAAGTGTATGAATTTTAATGTCGGTGTCATGGATAAGCTCCATTAAGGGTATGCATCAGATAATGAAGACGTCATTGGATAGCAGACGTGAGTTTCAGTCAGCCTGTCAGACCCAGGGCACAAGCGTTAACCCGGCTCTAGTTGGATGTTTCCAACGCCTTCCTTCTAAAATATGGCAAATATCTGTCCCTGATAATCTCTGGTAGGAGGAAGAATATCTGTGTTCAGGGATGCATGGGTCAAGATGACATCTGATTCATAGGTTCGAGAGAGAGTAACAAAAGACTATGCTCTAGAACATCGCTGTGCAAACTGGAAGGTGTGCACCCCCCCCCCCCCCCCGCAGGGTGGACATAAGATTTGCTAGGGGAGCGCAGAGGTTAGAGGCCCCGCGCCTTTCCTCAAGGCATTTAAATTAAATGCCGGGGGACGGGTGAGGCCTCTGTAAAGTCCCTTACCTGCTGCCAGCCGGGTCATGTGACGTGACGCAGGGCCATGACTAGCGTCAAATGACGCTGCGGTGACGTCACATGACCCGTAACGACATTTGCCGTCGGGTTCTAAGCTAGGGGAGGTGCGAACGCTGGGGCTCCCAGGCAGGGGGGCACACACCAAAAACTTTGCGCGCCCCTGCTCTAGAACAGGGGTGCGCAAAGTTTTCTGTTTGCGCGCCCTGTCTGCTCTCCTCCCTCTTCTCTGCCCCCCACCCCCTCCTTACCTGCTATCTTGCTTCAGCTGCATCATGTGACGTCATGTGGTGTCGCGGTGCCATTTGACGCAGCATTGACGTACCTGAGAGCATGTTTTGAGAAGTTACAGTCCTCACGCCTCCCCCCGCATTTAATTTAAATGCCTCAGGGAAGAGCACAGGGCCTCTAACTACCGTGCACCCCTGCTCTAGAATGTAAGCTTTCCAAGGGAGAACCTATTCTGGGTATCAAATGTTCCAAGATGCAAACGCAAACTATTAACTATACAAAAATCTTTCCTTATTGTGTCAGACGCAAGTAATCCAGAAGGTTGAGGGAAAAGCAAAAAAGGGGGATCTTTTCCAACCTATTCATGGTTTCCGCCCGCTTTTGTTTTTGTCGGGATGGATTTCAACACGAGTGGGAAAGGTGTTTTTACTCCCCTAAAAAAGCTATCCAGATCAGTGCAGCAGCTCAACAGGTCAATTGGATTGAGCAGTGTCATTTCAGCAGAGTAGTGTGCATGGCTTCTTGGTCTTTTTACTTCAGTCGTAGAATTGTTACCATGGGCACAATGGCATCTAAGGCCTTCCTTTTTTTATTTTTTTTATATATATGTAGAGGTGTAACAGGGATTTATCACTGTTTAAGAGAAACTGCCTCTAAATCCAGCAGCGAGCTAGTTAATTGCACACAGGCAATCAACCAGACTCCACCTGGCATCTTAGGACTCTGAGAAAAGCTTGATGTGAGAAACAGAAGAGAGATTCCTTTGCTCACATTTGGGCTCATAGGAGAGCAGAGAAGCCTGCACACAGACACTGTCTTGAGCATAAAGGTTGCGTTAAGATCAAGACACCCAGACACCTATATTTCCCGGACACAGAGGACCAGGAACCTGCCAGAGACTGACATGGAGGGCCACCTGCTTAAGGTACCTCCTGAGACTTTGGGGTGATAGGCTGGTAATGGGAATATCCCTCCAGTCCTGCTGATGGGGTCTGGGGAAGTAATTTAGCCCTTACAAAGGGATAGGGGTTTGCTATTTTGTTGTTTTTTGTATGTTTTGCCTGGATAAAGGAACAGACTCAATAAAACCAAAGATATAATTTCACCCTAATCGGTCTCCATTAAATGTACCTCTGCACACATCTCTTACAAAAGGTATCTGTACCATGTTAACTGAGCTTAATAATCAAAAATGAAAAGACGATGCCGTTCTGTGGCTAACGAAATGCTTTTATTTGTGCGAGCTTTCGAGATACACTGATCTCTTCTTCTGGCGATGTTACAATGAGATCAGAGATCTCGACAGCTCGCACAAATAAAAGCATTTTGTTAGCCACAGAACGGTATCGACTATTTGTTTTGTTTTTTAAATATATGTTATTATTTTTTTTATTTTATTTTTTGCAATAATGACAAGAATCAAATGGATTACTCCCAAACAATTAATCTCTCATATAGTCAAAGAGAGCCTGAGGAAGTGGGAAGGCCTCCAACTGACAAAAGGAAAAAGGCTTGACGATGATAAAAATGTAGATTTTTATTTTTATTTTTTAATTGTGCCAGCAAACAAGGCTGGTGAGTGCTTTTTCAGGAAGCTTATACTCAAGGATATTGGTCATCAAAAGAGATTTCTTCCCATAAATATATTGGATATTTGAACGGTATACTAGGCGGTAGTGCATTTTGCTCGTCTCTTATTAGTAGCATTAAAGATCTTTTCAGACAATATCTAAACAAGCAAGGCGGCACAAGGAGCTTGCAAGTGATAACAGATTGTGGAGATTGTTATGGGAAGTTGGAAATGGTTTTCTCCAGTGAAGCTAAATTTGGGAGGAAAGTTCTACATGCAGATGGCTCCCACCCTAGTTACGGGGACTGCTTGGCGACATCCCCATTTGTGCCCATGTGTGCTGTCATGAGAGACAATCGAGAAAAGAGATTTTTCCCTTACCGTTCGTTTTTCTCAGAGTCCCTCCATGACGGTGCATTATATGTTTCCAGGGAGGAATTAAGGAAAATAGAATTTGTTTGATCTCTGACGTAATTGAGTTTTTTTGGATACCTATGCAGCATGGCTAGACCTATAACTGAAAGTGCTAGGGTCCCGGGTCTAAAGTTGGAAGCATGGTCCTACTCAAACGTACGATTCAACTCCTCCATTTGTGTGCACTGTTATGGAGGAAGTGTGTGTGTGATACGTTACACGTTACATCCAGACGCAAAAAAAAACTATATTGTCATAAACATCACATACAGTAGAACAGACGTTTCGAACCCACAGAGGGATTTTTATCAAGGGGATGTGATAAAGATCCCTCTGTGGGTTCCAAACAACGGTTCTATGTGATGTTTATGACAATATAGTTTTTTTGCAAACTTACCTTCTGAGTGCTGTCTCTGCCTTATCGGTCGTCTGGATGGTAACATATCTTTAAGGGACTAGCACCAGGCTATATTTGGACTATTTTAAAGTGTGTGTGTGTGTTCCGTTTATTTTTTTTTAATTGTATTTCTTTTGATATTGAAGAGACGGCTCCAGATAGAAAGCAGGCACTAACACAGGATGCTAAACCCACCATTCTAACGTGCCAAGTGGCTAGCGTTATTATTTGTCCATTGTCTTCTCAGGATCAGAAATAGTGGTGGCTTTGTCGCATGGAACAGCTTAGGACAACCCCATGTGAATGGCAGACTTGCAATGACACGAAGCATTGGAGACTTGGATCTCAAATCCATGGGAGTCATTGCAGAACCAGAGACAAGACGGGTGAAGGTAAGAAATCTATCTTGAGTAACATCCCTGACATTCACACGGGTTGCACTATACTCACCTTGGTTATTCCCTTTCTGTGAGGACTTTACTATAAATGGGTAATTTACTTGTATTTATTTTCATCCCATAAATAGTACTTATGGGAGGATTGTATGTAATACATTATGTAATGTCAAATTATCATTTTATAAACTGGATCTTATAAACTATAAAAATGTTATAAACACTGAAACTGCTGAAATGATTGGTGCAAAAATGTTTTGTAAATCGACTTCAGACTTCAATTTCAACTAGCTCTCAAGTGTACTATGCTTTTTATTATTTAATTTTTTTTCAATTTATATCTAGCAGACCCAGCCAGTGGAAATTGTTCCCCACAATTGAATGATGATATGACCTGTGACCTTGTATTCACTACTAGACTGAGACTATGAAAAGGTCACATCTTGTAACTGGAATTCCTTTTCCAATCAGTAGTTTCTGAATGTAGCTAGCAGAAGCTAAACTGGCTTGCAGGTTTAAAAAAATAAATATGTATGGATGTGTTTTTCTAGTTACTTTTCTTTGCTATGCGTTCCAATATTTTTGATTTGTTTTCCACGATGATCATTGGCAGTATCTTTACATTTTGCAGCTGCATCATGCTGATGATAGTTTCCTAGTACTAACTACTGATGGCATCAACTTCATTGTAAACAGTCAGGAGATCTGCGATATCATCAACCAGTGCCATGATCCCAGCGAAGCAGCTCAAGTACTTACTGAACAGGTAATATCTGGCTTCTGCTTGCCCTAAATGGTCTGTATAGTCATTAAGGGATCAGCAGGTCTGCGGGCTCGAAATCCAAACTTTTGAAGTTTGAGTTTCCCTTCGGAACACATTTTGGTGGAAAAATCTAAAAACTTGCAAAAATGGGAAAATAAAATGTATTGCTTATTTTGAGTTTCTTTACATGAATTTATCCAAAAACTCCCCCCCACCCCAATTTTTCTTTATTTTTCTTTACCACCAGTGAAAGTGGCCTACCCTAAAAATTCCCCAGTCGCAGGTCAGCCTAATGTGAAGAAAGTCATTTCCATTAACCTTTCACAAATCTTTAAGCAGCAGTGCTTACGCCAACAGGGCACAAAGCACAGCTCTGTAAGCGTAATGCGCTCCAGCAGTCTGCAACTCTGCTCTTCATGGACTATAATTCATCTCATCCTTTTAATGTTCAGGGCTCTTTTGTGCTATTGAATATGTTGTATTTTCTAAAGAAATTAAGTATCGGCAAATGAACAAATACCTATACAAAACAGTGGATGGAGCCCTAACACTCCTTAATCCCAGCAAAAAAATTATATCTAGTGACTTAAATTTTGTTTATTACATAATACATTTATAACGGTCTACAACATACAGGTGCAATGTGACTTAAACCTCTAACACTAATTAGTGGAAAAGGTGATTGAAAAATATAAATGTAGGCGGTATAACCCTCCACTCAACCCTCATATAGACTGTTCCAAACGGCTTTCCAAACAATTCTCTCCAAGTGTAAGGGGAGCGGTGGTGAATACCATGTGAAAAAAAGAAAAATGGACATAGTGCAAAATTGCTAGATACATATAATTTTTTTTATATTTAAAAAAATTTTTTTATATGCATCTAGCAATTTTGCACTATGTCCATTTTTCTCTTTTTGGGTGGTATTCACCACCGCTCCCCTTACGTTTGGAGAGAACAATAAACAAATACCTGTCTGTTTGCTGTAGGTAAAGAAAAGAGAGCGAGGTCTACTGGGAGAAATGCACACTTTACCATAGTCCAGGGGAGCGCAAACTTTTGCAGCTGCGCCCCCCTGCCTTCCCTCCGCTGGTGCTCGCGCCACCTCCCTTGATGCGGCGTCAAATGACGCCATGGGGTCATGTCAAGTGACCCGCAGCATCATTTGACGCATGTAGCGTCACATGACCCTGTGGCGTTATTTGGCGCCGCGTTGCCATGGACATGAGTGATGCCGGCAGAGTCAAGGTAAGTATTGCGTTGCAGAAGCCTCACACGATGCCCCGGCATTTGATTTAAATGACTCGGAAGAGTGCGGGACCTCTGCAACAGCCCGCGCACCCCCAAAAAAAAATTCCGCGCGCCCCCCACTTTGCGCACCGCTGCCGTAGCTCATAATCATAGCTGCTTGCATTACTTGCTGTGTGCTTAGTCACAGGAGCTGTTGCTGTGCGAAATCTGGCTCGGAAATAAATGCTGTGGCAATCCATTCTTAATTGACTATTGTGTCATACATCAACATCATGGGGCTCTTGAAACAACAATGTATGACAAAAATAAATAATATATAGTCAAGTAAGACGCGTGCCACAGCATTTATTTCTGATACTGATGGAGAGAGCGAGATACCCCATGAGTATGTACCAAATAACAAGGAACATGGTGTCTTGAGCAGGGCTATGCTAAATGATTTAAAGTTACGTGAGAAACGTATTGCTTGTTACAAATGTAGCGACTTGTCCTATAGTATATGAACTTTGTCTTAATTGAGAAATCCATGCTATATCCTACGTGTTGTGTTTTTTTTTTTTTTTAAATCCGTTCTGTAGTATAAGATAATACGTACTATTTTTTTCACATCTTAATACCATTTGAATGCGTTTGTAATATACTGAGCATCCTTTGTTTTCTATAGGTTTTAAACACTTTCCCAGCAGTGCAAGATCTTTATAACACTATTTTCCTGTTTGTGATAATGTGTTGCCACTATTCCCAGCCGTTTGAGCTGCAAACTGTAACAATAGATAATGTTACCGTAGTAATATAAGAATACATTGTAGGTCTGAGTTACACTGACTGAAGAATTGATTGAAACTGAAAGGCAGCCATTTAGTGAACCCTGGGAAGCAGGATTTTGATCACGGGAGAACTAATCGATCAGCAGCTTAGGTAATTAGTTTTCAATAAAGGTAAACAAAAGCTGTATATATTAAAACAAAAAATATATTTCAAAAATAAAATGTATGCCACTTGAATTGTGTTTTTTTGTAAGAGTTTGATTGAAGGGTTGTTTGTTTCCTGCAGGCTATTCAGTATGGTGCAGAAGATAATAGCACGGCTATCGTTGTACCTTTTGGAGCCTGGGGAAAGCACAAGAACGCAGAAGTCTCTTTTTCCTTCAGCCGCAGCTTTGCATCAAGTGGGAGATGGGCATGATTGTCTCCATGAATCATGGCAGTTGTGTGCATTTGTTTTATATACAGTATATATCGAGCACATGTACTTAGTTCTCCATCACGTCCCTCAGCTTTCCTTAACCCCATCCAGTGCTGGAGCAGCCCATTGCTGCACTACGTGTTTCAAGCTCTCGCAGCACAGAGAATGTGAACCTTGGGATGGAGTTCTGACCATTTGGAAAAAATGAGGACTAGCAGGTGCAAAGATTGGCAAAGCAGGCCGGTGTGCCATATGGATCTTCGTTTTAACATGGTTACCTATACAGTAATGTCAAATTTGCAGAATGTCAGGCAAATAAGCATCTTTGTGTAGGTTCTGGCTGTTTTCGAGACTGCGTTCATTCAACGACAGTTGAACTTCAAGTTTGGACTGTGTTTTAAACAGTTATGCATTATCCTTTCTTTCTTCCCCATCTTGCAGTCAGTCCCATACACATGAACAATCCTGCAGGACACTTTGATGCTTGTTTTTGCACTGTAGTAGTGGATGCTTTTGATTGCTTTTGTTTTGGCCGTATGCTAAGCCCTTATGCTTGGTATTTGTATTATTTATAACAATTATGATTCGACAAGCTGTATTAATGTTCCACAGGCCAATTTGACCTTACTTGAAGTCATTATTTTCCCAACATCTCCTTTACTAAGGCTTACAATGAGCGTTTAAATGTTCTTTTACAAAATGTAAGGTGCACAATAGAGGAGGCATTGAGTCATACCAGTAAGATTGACATTTAAGATATTTATCTTTGTTTTTATTGCCTAAGAATACACCTGTTTAAAGTGTAATGTGTAAAAAAAAAAAAAATTGTTTGTAAAAATGTTAGATTTCTAGAATCAGCACTGGAATTAATGTTATTGAAACCAGATGGTGTTTTTCATCTCACACTTTACCAGTATTGATTGTGTAAATTCATTTTGAATGGCTTTGACAAATGTATGAAAATAAAGTAGAAATAATACGATGTTCTCAAACATAGGTAAAAACAATGTGCTGCCTAGAGTTCTTCTTTTTGCAGCGATAGTGACAACTGTCAGAATCTATACATATACGTCTCGCAGTTATGGCACTGTAAGGATTACCTGCTTTGCATACAGAGCATTTCATTTGTTGTATTGCTATATTTGTGTATAATGTGTATATACTTGTGTGTGTATATATTGGTTTTGTAATTAATAAAAAAATATATATATAGTTTGTGACATTTTATTGTAGTAAGATGGTCATTTTGTGAAATGATCATTTATATTCATGATCCTGATATTTATGCATCTACTGTACTCCCTGTAAGGTTTTGGTGAAACGTATTAATAGATAACGAGCTACAAGATAAAAACTGGAACAGTCTTATTTACATTATTTCATAACCTGTTCAGTACATCCAACATTTAACTGATTGTAAATCAAAACATCAAGCGATGTTCAGTTACAATTTATCGATACGTATTGAACTGCTGCAAACAATTTTATCAATTAGCTACAGACCCACCTGTATTGTTGCTACCACAGCCAAAAATGTAATATTTCGAGCCTTACTAACATCGCACCTCCAGTTCCCGAATCCAGTCAGCATCTAGGACAATTAGCTTTGAACAATCGGCCACGGCTGCTTAACCGCTAGGACAGTTTGTCGCTGCAGTTAATGTATCCATTGACCCCCCCTACCCTAAAAACCTTAACTCCTCCTAATCCTAACGTCTATTGTCCTAGACGCAACATCTATCGTGGAGCCAAAATGGCCGTGGCCAACTATCCCTGGGTGGCTGAACGGCTGCGGCTAATAGTCCCGTTCCGTCCAGCTATTTGTCTCCAAAAAATTAAAATATGCACCAGTGTGCTATAAGAACGTTGGAATTCATTAGACAATGGAGATATATAGGGGTTTAAGATAACTGGCAATGCATGGAGAGGCAAACAGTTTGCTCACAATATTTACCATTTGGTTGTGGTTGAATATTAAATATAATGGTTTTGCTATTACTGAGCTTAACTCCTTGAGAACTCTTGGATGTATGCCATCGGGGCCAGGTGCCTTATTTACTTTAATTTTTTCAAGTCGCTTATGAACTTCTTCCTCAGTTAACCAATTGGTCATTAATATGGAGGTTGTGGCTTCCTCCTGTGGCGCTACTATTGAACTTGATTCTTCCCTGGTAAACACAGAGGCAAAGAATTTATTTAATACCTCTGCTTTTTCCTTATCTCCAATAATCTGCCTACCCATCTCACACTGAAAGGGTCCTATATTTTCTTTTCTCATTTTTTTGTTATTAAGGTACTTAAAGAACTTTTTAGGGTTGATCTTACTTTCTATTGCAATCCTTTTTTCATTATCCATTTTTGCTAATTTAATTGCCCTTTTGCAATTTTTGTTACATTCCTTATAATTCTGATACGATGTCTCTGTCCCTTCTGACTTAAAGAATCTAAACGCCTTCCTCTTCTTGTCCATTTCCTCCCCTACCTGTTTATTTAGCCACATTGGTTTTGACTTATTTCTTTTATACTTATTACCCAAGGGTATACACTAAGTGTGCTTTTCTAACAATGTTTTAAAGACTGCCCATTTATCTTCTACATTTTTCCCTGCAAAAACATCATCCCATTGTGTTACTACTAGATTAGACCTCAGTTTATTAAAATCTGCCTTTCTAAAGTTTAAAGTCTTTGTTGAACCCAAGTAATCTGTTTTTTGATAATTTATTTCAAATGAGACCATGTTATGATCACTGTTACCCAAATGTTCCAGGACTTGAATATTTGTTATTACTTCTACATTGTTTGATATGACCAAATCCAGAACTTCCCCTCTCCTGGTTGGTTCCTCAATAATTTGGGTCATATAATTATCTTTAAGCACCCCCAAAAACCTGTTTCCTTTTGTTGTAACGCTAATCTCATTGCCCCAGTCTATGTCTGGATAATTAAAATCCCTTATTATGCAAACATGACCCAGTTTTGATGCCTTCTCCATTTGCAAAAGTATTTTAGCTTCCTCAATCTCACAGATATTTGGTGGTTTATAGCATATTCCCACAAACATTTTCTTTATACTTTTACCTCCACTGCTAATTTCTATCCACAAGGTCTCTACATTTTCATCATTCCCTTCATATACATCATCCCTTATAATAGGTTTTAGATCTGGTTTAACATATAGACATACTCCACCTCCCCTTCTATTTGTTCGATCCTTCCGAAAAAGAGAATACCCCTTTAAATTAACTGTCCAGTCATGAGTTTCATCCCACCATGTTTCAGTAATGCCTATGATATCATACTGCTCCCTTGTAGCTATTAATTCAAGCTCCCCCATTTTATCTGTCAGGCTTCTTGCATTAGCAAGCATGCATTTAAGGTTTTTTTCAGCCTGTACTATTATCTTATCTGCTCCTTCCTTTCTGCTCCCACTTGGTTTAGTCTTTAGAAGTTTTCTAGTATTATCTCTATTTACTATGGGTATCTCACTGCTTGTCAAACTTGCACTTACCATGTGGTGTGTAGAGGTAAATAACCAAATGCAGGAGTGTTGCTCACCATGAAGGGAGATAGTGTGTGTGTGTGTGTGTGTGTGTGTGTGTATGTATGTATATATATATATGTATATATATATGTATATATATATATATATATATATATATATATATATATATATATATATATATATATATATATATATATATATATACGGAACCCGCATCCACAAGACAAATAGAGGTAACTAAATACCAACTGCAATGAATACTTAATAGTAAGTCAGTGGTGCTACAAGGGCCAAATAATATGTAAGGAGAGAAGAAAGGAGTCCAAAATAATAGCACTCTAGTATACCAATTGAATATACAAATACACAATTTATTTATTTAACTATCACAGAACAAAAAATGTAAAAGAAAGCATAGAAAATTTCAAATCATTTATCTTTGTACTGGTATTGTATATACTTTCAGTTTGTACAGCACTTACTATGTTTCATCTCTTTACATGATGAAAGATTCATTATTTGAGAACATTGGACCACATTCAAATTCTTTAAAGCAGAATCCAGGGGGGAAGAAAACGGAACATAGCAGCAAAAAGTGAAGGGGCTACAGGAATGGAACTAAAATCATCTTTATTAGAGCGGTAGCAACATGTCCCAGAAAAAAACTCTTACGCGTTTCACGCTATCAATAGTGCTTCGTCAGAGAGACGAAGCGCTATTGATAGCGTGAAACGCGCAAGAGTTTTTGCTGCTGTGCTCCGTTTTCTTCACCCCTGGATTCTGCTTACTACCATGTGAGGCACAAGGGGCACTTGGGGGCCAGGGGCACTTTTTGGGGGCCAGGGGCACTAGGGGGCCAGGGGCACTTGGGTGGGTGGGAGGGGGCCAGGGGCACTTGGGTGGGTGGGAGGGGGTCAGGGGCACGTGGGTGGGAGGGAGGGGGCCAGAGGCACTTGGGTGGGAGGGAGGGGGCCAGAGGCACTTGGGTGGGAGGCAGTGACTGGGTGGGGTGACTTACCTTGCCGCAGGACGCTTTCCCTTGCTGCCCCCGATATCCCCTGCTGCCCAGGACGGGAGGTGGGCTCGGGAGGGGGTGAGCTCGGGAAGCTGGCCGCGGGGGGAAGCAGGCCGCAGTAGGAGCTTGTACTTCCCCCTCCGTCCCACGTAACGTGCGGGCCGCAGAGGAGCTGGTACTTCCTCCTCCGTCCCACGTTGGGAGTGGGGGGGAGGAAGGGAGCGGGCCCTGCGCAAGCGCGCAGGACCGCGGGGGGAATCGCCGCCATTTTTTTAAAATTGAGCAGGGTGGACGGGAGACACCGCGCGGCCAGCCTCGCTGCGACCCGGCAATTTTGGTGCCGTGGCCCGGTGCCGGGTCGCGACCCACCATTTGGGAAACGCTGGCCTAAGGTATAACAATGACATCCACTAATAAAATCCAAAAAATAAAAAAACTTTAATAAACCATATATAATGCCGAAAAGCAAGTAACATAAACATAAAACAATATATGTGATGTTAAAATACCCCTGTAGGAGAGAGGGGCAGCAACAGACATGGTAGGGAAATACACTATAAGTTCTAGTCAAGTATGTATATCATAATATCCCTAATGTTGCTACCAAAGCTATTAAGCTCTGTGGGTATGAACCTAGGTGAGCAATAATACACTAAAGGAGCCTAAGTAGGTTCTTAATAATCAAATCCTCTACGTCCGTAAGGTAGGGATCATCTCCAGTACATCGGATCGAACACCTTCGAAGGATTTCCCACTGTTACAGCCCTGGAAAAGTAATCGAACGTTCGGAGGAGAAATAATTGAGTCTGACACCAATGTGTGGTCAAGAATCTCCTGTTTGTTAGGCGTTCACATTCAGGTTATATAGGCCTTGAAACAAAGATGAATATTTGCCAATTTCCATTTCCCGTATTTTGTGCTTATGTTAGACATAACATGTCATTAAATCATTTATTTGGAAACTACCGTACATCACATGGCTCCTGATAAAATAGCTGAGGACGTACTTAATTTCCCGTTCGCTACCTTGTTTGGTCAATACTTCCTATTTCAACACATAAGTTCAGCCAACATTAAAACACAAAAAGGGTAGTTGGAAAAAGGTTTAGTTAAATCATATGATTAAGCGGAATATCAGTGTTAGCAGGAAATGGTTATATAAGAGACAAAATGGAGTCACCCCTGATATATATATATTATCAGTCCCTCCTTTTGTCATCACCATGACAACCCCTTTTATACTGGGGAGGTCTGGAAATCAAACTGCATGTTCTCATAATCTAATAAAGGATAATCTACTGACGGGGTTGAGGCACTAGTGGGTAAGAGTCTGGACTGGTAGGACATGGTTGCGGGACCAGAAACAGGGGCGTTTATATTCAGAGCAGCATATGTGTGATTAACTGTTCTAACATAGGTAAGTATGCAATAATCGAATCATTAAATGACATATGTGTATATTGTAGTCAGCCCTGGGGGAGTATAAATGACTGCAATCCCCAGTCAAAAGCTCCTGATGTGCCCAAAGAGGTAAGCAACATCAGTGGCAGACAAACAAGATTCATACAACCGTGCTCCTTACGTTCCTGTGCTCAACCGGACCAAAATAACTCCCAACAGATGCTGCTCAGCTCCACGAGGACTCTCGCTCTCAGACGCCCACGAGTGACGTCACACCCCGACGCGCGTTTCGTGTGATGCTTCACACTTCATCAAGGGGGGAGGAGCTGAAGCTGGGATATCCTTAAAACCTGACCTGTCGGGGGGGTATTGAGGACTGGCGTTGAACACCCCTGCTTTAAAGAATGGTATATAAAAGAGGACATTGCAGAATTGTGGTCAGCCTTGTTTTCATTATGCCCACAAATATATAAAAATATAAATAAAAAAATATTTGTAATTTAATTTCTCTGCTATCTTGTGGAAAATGTTAACATGTTGCAGAAATGTCTAAAGAACTCAAATGCCTGAAACACGAAGTCTCACACAGCTCTTTCAAGACCCTTGCAAATATCCAGTTACATTTCACAACAACTGACAGAGTTAAAACAAACAACGTTTTTCACCATTGGATTATTGAAGGTTATGGAGTATGTGAGGGAGTTAGGTGCACTCGCATGATCGGACACAATAAGGAAATGCCTCGGGTGCATGGAGATCCATCCTTTGCAGAGAGACAATACCACAAAGTAGAACAAACTATTGACAAAAGGTCTGAGTTTGGGACCGAAACGTCAAACCACTGAATCAATGTTATAGTTTTTGCAACACCTGTTGAGTGCCTGTACTTTCTTATTAAAGCTGCTTGTTCAATACTTCTCTAGCAGTGCCAGAAACAAGGTCTGAACCTTGATACGATTCTCTCTTGGCTGCAAATCTAGTGAACATATACTACAAGAAACAACACCAGATTTATAAAATAGGCACATCCCTCCTTAGACAAGTGTACTATCTTTGATATTCTGCCATAGTTGTAGTCAGAACGCTTTCATAAAGAACTCCCATGACACCCACTAGGTGGTGCTGAAAACCTAAAATAAGACTGCAATAATCTTTTATTATTTTACAGTTGCTATTTTACCAATTAAACACCATTAGATGCTTGTCATGTGTATTTCAATGTCTACCTAGTATCAAAATAAGTATTTTGTAAATCGACTAACAGAAATAGTGTTTAATCAAGCTTTGCATACACTGTCACACTAAGAACTAAATAAGAAATCAGTCTAATTTAAGCTTAACCTCACACATTTTTATAAAAAATATACCACTGTTATGATAAAATGCTTGGTATTTGCTGCGTGTTTATATTTTACATTTTCTTCATAATGTTTAGTACTTGTTTGCGCCCTTATTATTTTACATTGGAATTATGATAGCAGCCCGAAATGCTGGGACCTACTGACAGTGGCTGATACATTTGGGTAACATTTTACTAATATGACAGCTTAACACACTTTGCTGTCTTTGCAGTGAATTCAGGTTAGTATAACTGCTACACATCCATCCATCAGTGTCTCATATGTACAGCTACCTTGTCCACTACTGGACAGGTCAGTTTGTACAACCTGGAACAAAGTTAAGGGCTATTTAAAGAAATGTTGGTAAGCCACATATACCCTTATCTGCCATCTCTCCAACCATTACCAGGTCCGGGGGGTTAATAGAATAATGTCTGTAGAGATGTTTATGGACATTTTTTCAGCCGGAGACACCCATAAAGTCAAAAGGGGTTTTCAGATGAAAACTGCCGCTTTGGACTTTATTGAATAACCCCCTAAATCTGATAAATTGCTACGATATTCTTGTACCGAATTTGTCTACCTTAATAGTTCTTGATGGTTTTATGATGTTCATCAGCTTGTGTTTACTTTATTGTCACCACTACTGAGGACTGGGGTTGTGCTGAACACTGTGTCCTGGCTAAGCTGTATAATGCTTGGTGATTGTCACGAGGCTGAGCATGATGATGGCTCTCTTATGACCGTTTCTGAACGCAATTCGATTTTTTTTCTTGTGTCTGGAACTGATTGAGACGGTGGATCTCCGTTAAACTGGGGCAAGAAAACTTGCTACATGTTACTACTATATTCATAGTTTCTAGCTTTTTTTTTTCAACTATAAGTCTTTGGCATGTGATTATGCAGTGATCTAACTAACCGAATAATTTCCTTACACCAAATAGGAGTGGATTGTTGATAATAATAATAATAGCAGCATGTTCTTGTACAACATTACTAGTTTTACATAGCGCTTTACAGAGACATTTTGCAGGCACAGGTCCCTGCCCCGTGGAGCTTACAATCTATTTTTTGGTGCTGACACAGGGAATTGAACAAGGTTCCCCTGCTTTAAACTCAGTGCCAGTCAGTGTCTTTACTCACTGAGCCACTCCTCCCTATAAGGATTCAATTCCGGGCTATTTTGGTGCACAGAACACATACATAATGTATCCCCCTTTCCCTATGCCTAAGACAAACCGTGGGCGATTACACGTGCTGCTAGTGCCTGTATACTCAAAGGAGGCCTGAGCCTCCGCGTCTGGGAGCCTGGGGTGAGCTCTCTCTCTTTTAGTGCAGCGCCTCCACCTATGACGGATCCCAGCGTTGGCAGGATGACTGTTTATAGAAACCAATACAAACAGTAATAACTATCAATATATATGTAGCCATGCATAATAATGACTGCATACATCTTCCCTGTTGGCAGTAAGTCCTGGTAAATACAGGCCTGCCCACAGTAGTTATGGAGGTTTTCCCTCACACCCTTGTGTGGTGCCCTGTGTAAGGAAGGGAGTGGCTGTATGCTCTGAGTCCCTGGATAGTGACCTCAGAGATGCGCCTGCCCCCTGGAGTATAAAGGGCACAACACTGACAGTTAGTGTGGTTGTTGGTGAAGAAATAGTAACCCGAAGGTACAGAGAGGAAGAAACACTTTTGTGACCCTAGTGCAGTAACTAGCGGTAGCCGAGTGATAGATTAAGCTTGTCTACGCCACACTGTGTCCAGGGACCTGGCACAGCGGTGATCTCCCTAGGAGAAAGGGAATCCCACTTCAGTACGGGAGGGCGTACCTGGCAAAGGGACATCACGGAGAGATGTGCGGCTAGAGCCGGCAGCTGCATGGGGCAGTCTGCTACATCCCTGTATACAATAAAGATGTCCTTGAGAAAAAGAACCCCACTGTGTGAGTGTGAGATTACTCAACAGTGGATGGCACCAAGAAGGAGTTCCTCACCAGGACCATCTCCCTGCGGAAGCACAGATCCTGATGAGGTGGAGGCGCTGCACATGATGTAAGTTGGACTCGCACCCACTACCTCAGCTACCTGTCCTGATGACATCCCCTAATAACACCAAGCGGGAGACTCAAGAGTCCTGTTACTTGCAGGTGCACCACCACACACGCCTTGTAATGGGGGACTGGTTAGACTACACGGGCCAATATGAGATTGGGTGGGTCAGGCCAGAGGGAACACCCGTTACAATTGGAGGCGCTGCTGAGATACCTGTCAACAGGACAGGCTTTTGCTAGGCACACAATAGGAAACAGGGAGAGTGTCTGCTGCCACTTTGTGCTGCGTGGGACGGAGCCAGGGGTAGTCAGGGAGATGCTGGAGCTGCATGCCGCAAAGACGCTTTGGGATCCGTTAGGGGTTAGTGAGTCTGGAGCCGGGGGCTATTGCTGTTCTAGTCGCCTTGAGGTAGCGCTAGCGGGGGACGCCTAAGGGGTAAACTGGTAACTGAGAGCAGGAATTCTGGACGGGTCCGCACTAGGCTAGCCAAAAGTAGGTCGACGCCCAAAGTACTGCATGGAAGAGCCAGAGTACTCTAGTCTCCATTCCAGATCACTTACCAAGGAGCACAGACTGGAGGAAAGCGTTACAGTAGACACAGAAAGAGTGAGCCTAGCCTGAGGTAGTGCAAACACGAGTCAGATCTACGTTAGGTACACAAGGTGGTGCACAAGGCATGTTTATTGTACAGATGTGGTAGCTGCCCCACAGAGCGGAGCTCCACGTACAGAGAATCGGTGTTCAACGATCACGAGAGACCTGTCGGAATGGAGGATCTGTACAGAACAGAAGGTCCAGGATGGCAGGGTGAGCGAACTGTCGGAATGGAGGATCTGTACAGAACAGAAGGTCCAGGATGGCGGAGAGAGAGAACCACGAGAATGGAGGATCTGCATAGAGCAGAAGGTCCAGGATTGCGGTCAGACGAAGAACAAGCTACAGAAGAGACTTTTGTGAGTTTGTTGTGGAATGGCGTGAAAGCTGTGGCTGCGCCGTGTCTGTCGTGTTTTTGTTCTCGGGATGATACCCCTGAGAATAATGAGCAGGACAGTGTGCTTAGATGGGAGGAACGAAATGGACTTTGTTATAACTCAATTAACAAACAGCAAGACGCTGCCTTCAATGAAAGAAAGGACAATACTAATCAAAATGGCGGTTCCCGCTTCCCCGGGACGCCGCGTGGGCATGCTGCAAAAAGTCTTGCAACTTTGCAGTCTGCTAAATGTTGGCCAGGATTGGCGCCAACCAGAAAACTCCACCCCGCTGAGGAGTTTGGCGCGAAAGCTGGAGCCGCGCCCTCATGGACTATGACTCACTCCGCACCTGTGCTGGGTCAGCCTACAAATCTACGAGACATCCCCCTAGTTTCAACCAGGGGGAGTGGTTTGCGGTTACACCGGATGTCGACAGAGAAAATGGGAGGAAGGGTTGCTACATCAGCCCATGCCTTTCAGTTGCGAAGAGCCATTGATCAGTATAGACCTCTGAGACGAGTGCCTCCGCTGGTAAAGATGGCTGAAGCTGCTGACAAAGTGGACCAAGGTCCTGTGATTTCCACTCACCCTTATTCGGCTCCAGGAGGCTTCCTGATAATCCGTGTGAAGGGTGTGGAGACTGTGGCGTGTCTTTGCCTGCAGTGCAGACTGCCGGGCGGAGCCGTGGGCAGCGAGGCCCGATGCCCCCACTGCGGACTGCAGTACATGTGGCCAATGACCACATTCGTACCGGTGCAGGCTGTGGGAGTGGCCGGGAATGTCCCGATTCCAATAGAAGAACAGCCGGGAGCTCTCTGGAACAAGAGTGCCAGTCCCGCAGAGTCGGAGCCATCATTAGTGCTTCCGATAGAGAAATCCAGTCATCGGAGAGGTGATCACCGAGGAGCCCATCGCCGGTCTCCTACTGGGATGCCTCGGCCGAACTGCAAAGTGGAATCCTCGGATGAGGAGTGTGCAAGGCTGGCGAGTAAGGCGGTCATCAGACGAGACTGTCATACCATTGGTACGCCATGGAGGGATGAAATTCCTCGTGATGTGGAGACGCGGAGTCGAGAGTCTCCCGTACCTCGACCACCCGATCGCCGGAGTCCCACTGCCGTGGTGACTAGTGGATCGGAGGCGGGTCGATCAACCCCGACCCTGCGAGGTGCTAAGACACCGTGCCTGTTGCAGAACCGAGGGGAGGAAGAGCCGGAGGAGCGAGTCCAGAGCCAGACTGGATAGCGCAGCAGACGGGCGTTGCCGGATGTCATGGTGGAGGAAGAGATCTCGATTGGGGATCCATCCCAAGATGGCGTCGCAGCACGTGCGTGTGCGGAAGTGGTGCAGGCGGACCAGGGAGGCCCCGAGTGGGAGACGGTGCCGCCTCTGAGGTCAAGCAGCGGGAAACGATCCCCTACTACCAGGGGGAACGGACGTTTGAACTGCAACCCCAGAAGCTCCGCTGTTGAGAATAAAGATGGACTTTGTGGCGACGTCAAGACAGGTATCGCTGGAGAGCAGGTCGAAATCCTGTCAGTACCTACTGTTCGGTCCCGTCCCCAAACCCCATCCACACCCAAGGTTAGCCCCAAGGCCCTAGTTAAAGCCCCTGTACCCGTCACTATTTTATTTGGGTCCAGTTCCAGCTTAGGGTTGTCCGGGGAGTCACGGGGTCCTTCCGATGATCGGACTGGAAGCCTGGACTTGGGTACGTCGGATGATGGGTCGGAGGGAGGAGGGAGTATGTCTAGGCAAGTGTCTGTATCTAGCGATTGTCCTAGTGGGCTTAGTATCACAGTACGAAACACCTCTCCGTATAAAAGAGTTAATGAGAGATCTGAGGGTACATCTGGGGTGTCTTCTGGTGGGCCTGATGAGGAGTCCATAGAAGAGAGTACAGATCCTAGCTCCGAGGAACGGAAGGAGACTAGGTGGTGGGCCCCATTGTACGAGGGGTATGTATCATGGTTCGACCGCACCCGCTTTATTTTAGAGAGGGAGGGGGTGGTTGATCACTGGTGGGCTGCCGGTGACTTTGACGACGAGTCATACCTTAGGGCCCTAAGGGTAAGGTGGGATCGAATCCAGGCAGGCCTTGTTATTCCTAAGGGGTCCGCAGGGTTGGATGATCCGGTAGAAACGGATGAGCCCCTGTCATGGGTGTTGCCCGGAGCGGCTGGGCAAGGTGGCTTGACCAGGTCGTGTCGAGCTGAACGGGCTATTGCGGCGAAGTATAGGAAGTCCCATGGGCTTGATTACCCTTACGTCCCTGAACCTCTAATGCGAGAGATAGAGGAGAATAGGGAGAGATGGCTCAAAACTGATATACAGTATTATATCGTGGAGAGAGGGGGAGCCATAAAAGGGATACAGGCTGAGCAGAGGGTAGCTCAACTTATGCGGGTCTGGAAGATAGGCCGCAGTGTGTATATGCACATAGTGGTATACTGCAATGAGCGAGGAGTACCACGAGAATACAGCGTGACTGTACATGATGCCGCGGGGCGAGAGGTGAAGAAGCCAGATCCTCGGCATTATTATTGAGTATCCAATAGAGTGGTCTGTTGTTTTCTTTAACGCTCCCTGCTGGTCAGTGAGTGTACTGGGCTTACATTATTATGTCCATGCAATGATGTTTGCTATGTTATTTGTGTGTTCTTTTGCAGTGTTTCCTGGCGCAAGGTACACCAAATTTAGGTCCCAGCCGGGACGGTGGGTATCAACCAGGGGGAGTATGTAGCCATGCATAATAATGACTGCATACATCTTCCCTGTTGGCAGTAAGTCCTGGTAAATACAGGCCTGCCCACAGTAGTTATGGAGGTTTTCCCTCACACCCTTGTGTGGTGCCCTGTGTAAGGAAGGGAGTGGCTGTATGCTCTGAGTCCCTGGATAGTGACCTCAGAGATGCGCCTGCCCCCTGGAGTATAAAGGGCACAACACTGACAGTTAGTGTGGTTGTTGGTGAAGAAATAGTAACCCGAAGGTACAGAGAGGAAGAAACACTTTTGTGACCCTAGTGCAGTAACTAGCGGTAGCCGAGTGATAGATTAAGCTTGTCTACGCACACTGTGTCCAGGGACCTGGCACAGCGGTGATCTCCCTAGGAGAAAGGGAATCCCACTTCAGTACGGGAGGGCGTACCTGGCAAAAGGGACATCACGGAGAGATGTGCGGCTAGAGCCGGGCAGCTGCATGGGGCAGTCTGCTACATCCCTGTATACAATAAAGATGTCCTTGAGAAAAAGAACCCCACTGTGTGAGTGTGAGATTACTCAACAGTGGATGGCACCAAGAAGGAGTTCCTCACCAGGACCATCTCCCTGCGGAAGCACAGATCCTGATGAGGTGGAGGCGCTGCACATGATGTAAGTTGGACTCGCACCCACTACCTCAGCTACCTGTCCTGATGACATCCCCTAATAACACCAAGCGGGAGACTCAAGAGTCCTGTTACTTGCAGGTGCACCACCACACACGCCTTGTAATGGGGGACTGGTTAGACTACACGGGCCAATATGAGATTGGGTGGGTCAGGCCAGAGGGAACACCCGTTACATATATATACAGTGTTCGACAATTATATACATTTACTCGCCCGGGGCGGGTGGATTTAACCCCCGGGCGAGTAAATATTGGCCCAAACAGCACACATGTGTTTTTTAAATATCCCGCGCTTGCGCTGCTGCTTTTTCCCGCGCTCGCGCTGGAGGAAAAAAAAATAAGATGGAGGCGGGCTCACGTTGTTGGGGGAGATTACCCCCGCCTCCGGCTCTCTGAGCAGTGGCCTCCCTCCTCAGCGCTTCCACTCCTCCCCCTTCCGGCAGCCAGCCCTTCCACGCCTGTCTGCCTCAAGCCCCCTGCAGGGCCATCTGTCGCCCCCCCCCCCCTCCCACCCATCGGGGCCCATCTGTCGCCCCCCCCCCCCTCCCTCCCATCGGGCCATCTGTCGCCCCCCCCCCCTCCCCCCATTGGGCCATCTGTCGCCCCCCCCTCCTCCCTCCATCGGGCCATCTGTCACCCCCCCCCTCCCACCCAACGGGCCATCCGCCCCCCCCCTCCCATCGGGCCATCCACCCACCCCTCCCATCGGGCCATCCGCCCCCCCCCCCTCTCCCATCGGGCCCATCCGCCCCCCCTCCCATCGGGCCATCCACCCCCCCCCCCTCCCATCGGGCAATCCCATCAGCCCTGCTCTTCTCCTGCTCTGATGGCCAGCTCAGATGTTAGCAGGGGAAATCCCCTAACCGGAGCTACTCCCTGCTCTAAGCCTGCTCTAAGCAGGGGAAATCCTTCACCCGGTGCTGCCCCCGCTGCATGTGCGACCCCCTCCTGCCGTGTGGGGGGCCCACTGCCGTGCAGGTGAGTGTTTGTGTGTGTGTGTGTGTGTGTGTGAGTGACAGACTGTGTGTGTGTGTGTGTGTGTTTGAGTGAGAGTGAGTGTCTGTGTGTCTGTGAGTGTGTCACCCCCCTCTCTCTCTCCTCTCTCTCCCTCTCCCTGTGTCACCCTCTCCCTCTCCCTGTGTCAACCTCCCTCTCCCTGTGTCACCCTCCCTCTCCCTGTGTCACCCTCTCCTTGTGTCACCCTCTCCCTGTGTCACCCTCTCCCTGTGTCACCTCTCCCTGTGTCACCCTCTCCCTGTGTCACCCTCTCCTTGTGTCACCCTCTCCCTGTGTCACCCTCTCCCTGTGTCACCCTCTCCCCTGTGTCACCCTCTCCCCTGTGTCACCGCTCTCCCTGTGTCACCCTCTCCCTGTGTCACCCT